>NW_026647763.1:0-110416 GCF_950295315.1 Erinaceus europaeus
GAGCAGGATTCACTACAGTTATAAATTATAAACTTTCCAGGAGCATTTCCAATAGCCTTTCTATCAGTATCCTTATTGTAATTATCATAGCACAGAACTTGCCTCCATTTTCTAGTGTAAGCTTCAAATCGTATGCGTTTCTTTTCATTCTCGGAATTCGTAATTTGCCTGGACCCTGTGTGTCAGGGAATTTTTGAAGCAGCCCTCTGTTTCTCAGCAGACGTTTTCTATATTTCTGCTGTCATCAGGTCTTCCTGTGGTGTTTGTTTTTATTTTTTATTTTTTTCAAATCCTCTTAGATCATTCCCATTTATTTGCATATTTATTTATTTATTTATTTCGTCCGATATCACATGAGGGGTCATTTCTTCTGCCTGATAGATTTTCTCTTATAATTGAAGGGAACTTTTGACACACAATACATTTCCTTTTGCAGATACTACACACTACTACAACTGCTACTGCACTGTTTTTGACAGTGACATCCAATGCACAATGGATTAGTATTGCATGGCTCTAGAGAATGTTCACTATTTAACCTACAATGTTTTTAACCTCACAAATATTTATTCTGTTCTTTCTTGGGGGATGAATGGTTTACAGTCAACAGTTCCATGTAATAGTGGGCACGGGGTGGGGGGTAATTTTTCCCACTACCCCTGTATTTCTGTACATCCTTTGTAACTTTCTTATTGAGGAGAAGCAAACAGTCATAAATTGAGAGAGCAGGGCCCAAGCAGGAAGAGAGACAGAGAGACATCTGCAGCTCTGATTTGTCACTAGCCCAGCTTTTCCCTAGCTGGGTAAGTGTGACCAGGGGCTCAAAACAGGGTCCTGGGATTCCACATAGTTCCCTGGCAGCTCCACCAGCTGTCCCTCCAACCCATGCTCCCTTCGTTGTCCATGTAACTATCGATCTGCTCTAGGCATTTCTCACCTTCATATGCCAGAAACTTAACACTTCTCCCTTCCACCCATGAAACTTTGACCTTTTGCTAGGGTGCAAAACAGCAACTCCAATCCAAGTTATTTTCGGGACAAGTGTGTACGTCTCTGTGGGAAGGTGTGTGTGTGTGTGTGTGTGTGTGCAAGTGTGCATAAGTGTGTTTCAGTTAAGATTACCGCTGTTGTTTCTTTATTCCTGACGCAGGGACTTAGGAACTGGGTTGTGTTATGACAAAGGAAGTTTCCACTGCACAAGTGGTTTTTCAAGTATGAATTGGCACATTGGATCGTGGACTCTGTTGTGCATTCTCCCAGGTGGTCCTCAGATGGGTTCTTTCCTTTGCTATTCCCATGCTGTGTGTAATTTTCTGGGTAGACTCAAAGAGGAGTGGCATGGGGAGCTCAGCTGCATTCTGCTGTATGTCCAGAAGGTGGCGGCAAAGACCATAGTTGAGTGTAGTGATTCTGTGGAATGAGGAGAACTCTAGGAATTGTGGCCCGTGGACAGCAGGGTTGAAATTGACGTAGAGTGCCCTAGACATCTGTTCTTTCCTGTGGGGTGGGGGGATCCCCCATTTGGCTTTGCAAGTGGAAGGGGTTTCTCTCTTTGCCTGGGATGACTCTACTGGGAGCTTGTGAATCCCTGTGCTCAGCTGCATTCTGCTGGGTGTCCACAAGAGGGCAGCACCAGGGCGGGACTAAGGCTCCATGGGGCAAGTGCCCTGAGGCACTGGGCTAGGAGAGTGGCGACAGTGTTTCTGGGTGTGCCCCAAGAGCATGGCCAGCCTAGCGCAGGCAGGCAGTGTCCTAAGGATGGGCCCAGACAGGAGCTGTGGGGGTCGTGTTTGCAGAAACAGGGCCTTCAGAGGATGGCAGAAAGTCCCCGGGGGCGGGCCTCAGAGCCCGTGCCCAATGAGCCTGAGGGGAGGGCCCAGTGGGTATTCATAGAGACAGCTGGCCAATCAGAGAGGAGGAACGTCACCCTCAGGGGCGTGAAGCAAGAGCTGGCCAATGAGAACAGAGGAGGAGTTGCGTGGGTGGGCCTCAGAGAGCAGCCCACCAATGAGAGCCTGGGTGCTGGCTCTGGGTGGGCGTACCCCTGGAGGTCAGCCAATCAGGGTCCAGCGGAAGTTCCTGGGGGGCGGGCCCACGGGAGGCTGTCCAATGAGCGCCTGTGGCGGGCCTCGTGGGCGGAGCCCAGGAGGCTGGCCAATCATGGGGCAAGGGCGGTGACCTTCCTGGGCGTGCCTTAGGAACTGGCCTATCAGGGGGCGCCCCTCAGACAGCAGCCCGCCAATGGGAGCCAAGAGAAGGCTGGCTGGGGGCGTGTCCCTGGGACACCAGGCCAATCAGAGTCGAGCGGAAGTGGCTGGTGGGCGGGCCTTCCGGAGGCTGCCCAATCAGCGTGCTGCAGGGCCGTGTGGGCGGTGCTCAAGGCCGCTGGCCAATCACTGACTAGGGGCCCGGACCCTCCTGGGCGTGTCCAAGCACACTGTCCAATGAGATTGCTGGTGGGGTTCTGGGCGTGGCCTAGGCCTCTGGCCTATCAGAGCCTGGCTGGCGCCCTGTGGGCGGGCCTTCTGAAGGAATCCCGCCAATGGGAGCTCAGAGCTGGCCTTAAAAGGCTGGGCGTGCTTCCAGGAAATGCGAAGCAGGGTTCAGCCCAGGGCCCTGCCTTGCAGAAGCTGTCCAGTGCGCATGTGTATAACTCCGTTTGTGCCTGTGCCTCTGTGGATTTGTGTGTGTGTGTGTGTGTTTGTGTGTGTGTGTGTGTCTGAGGGAAGGAGAGAGAGAGAGAGAACAACAGAATCACTGTGGCACAGGTGATTTTGTGCAAAACACTTGGCACATTCTGATTTACAGCTCAATATTGACACCAGGGCAGCTCTCCTTGACCCTTGGTCACTTTTCTTCTTTTCAGATGTAAAGACACTGAAGAGGGAGAGGTTTTTGCCCTGAGGCTTGCACTGGGAACTAGCAGCTGCCCTGTTTGTGTTGCCAGACTAGGAAACCTGTGGTGCCTGTCCATGTGGAGAGTCTCCTGGATGAGTTCCTTCTCGAGCCTTTTTCGCTCAGTCCCGTTGGAGCTGCATATAGCTATTGATTTGGAGATTTTATTCCTTTGGACAATTCTTTTCCTGATGCAAAGTTTCTCTCCAGGTTTTAGCAATCAATTGTGTGAATGTCACATCGAATCCATTGTAGAAAATGACTACATCAGTGTCTCTCTCTCTCTTTCTCTCTCTCTCTCTCTCTCTCTCTCTATATATATATATATATATATGTATGTAACATGTAGAGGTCTGAAAATATTTTTTAGCTAGAGACCTGCACAGCTCTGGATTAGGGTAGCAATGTGGATACACCTGGCCCTTCTGAGCCACAGTCATGAGAGACATCTCACAGAGCCATATCGTATATCACTCTACAAATCTCTCTCAGCACAAACTACCACTGCCAAATCATCTACTTCCCTCTTGCTCTTTTTGTCCACCGAGTCTTATCCCAAAACTGTAAATCAAAGAAGAAATAGACATAGTGCAGTTCCCTGCACACAGGACAGGCTGAGGCTGGACCAGGGAGATGCAATACGCCAGCCTGCATCTTGGCTGGAGCATCACTATGACTACTTCGAATTTGGAGAGGCGAGGGCAGTTTTGGAGAGTGGGCTGCCGGCCAAGGGTTGCTTCTCAGAGTGGCTAAGACCTAGATGTGCTAAGTGTTACCTTTCCTCACAAACATAAAATAGCAATGCCACTTGTAAGAAGTATGCATGGGCATGGAGGGTTTGTCTTCAGTGCTCTGGCACTGATCAACACAGGGCCAGAATTTCAGTCCTTGTCTGTCTCTGTCATTCTGTCTCTCTGACTGTCTCTACGTGCCTTCTTCACTGGGCCCTTACTGGAAGTCAGTGCATGCATCGTGAACTCAGCCTTCCTGGTGTTGAAATTTTCCTTTCTTTGCCCTTTGGATTATTTAGTCTCCTGCACATGGTGTAGTACAGAGGGGAACTGCGGAGACAGCGTTGCTGCTGCAGGTTCCAGGCATATGTCCATCTCCAGCTGCAGCTGTCCAGGCCCTCTGTGCTTGACTGCCATTCTCCAGGGCCCTGAGGCTGACACTCAGCCTCAATGCAGCCCTCCTCACCTTCCTGCACAGCATCCTTGTCCTTATTCCATGAGAGCCCCGGTCAAGGGAAGTGAAACTCGATCCCCCTGGCACACACACTGTGCTTTCCCTCTATTAAGCCAAATGGAAAGGATCTGTGGTACTGATGGCCACACCAGTGTCCAGATTTCCCATGCAAAACGGAAGCTTCCAGTGTTCAGAAAGAGGGTGTTTTGATGGCTGTGAAATGTCTTTTCCAAGTGCCTCATGGTGTTTCAAATCCCTTTGAAACCTGAAGTTCTTTCTTGTATCTAGGTAATATTTTCACCACTGGCCAGAAGGTCCGCCCAACTAGGAGCACAGCTATCCAGGGGTCAGGAGGTCTTCCAGCCTGCTAGCTCCTGGAGGGATTCCTGAGTATGTCCTCAGGGCCCAAGTGTAAAAGGTGTTTCCAATTGCCTTGATTAGCAGCAGCCAGGCCCTCAGGTGAGGGGCGGGGCTGTGATCTTGACTGGAAGCCCCTAATTTGGCCAATGGAGGCATCCATCTTTTTTTGTCTGTCCATAGCAAGGGCCCGGGGAGTTTGTGCTTCCTGCAAGCAGAGCGACATTGTATGGGACACTCATGCAAGCCTACTTCTAGGAATCTCTCTGAGTGTGATGTGTGGACACCAGGACACCATGATCAGGGATGTGAGGCCACAGGAGCAATTGCCTTAGCCGGATCCAAAGGGTAGGTGTAAGGGGCCGGGTTCATCCACTATTGTTTGGTTCAACACACTTCCCATCTATGTGGAAACACAGCCCTTTCTGGGTACTTTCTGGGATTGTAATCTGCTGCCCTGAGCAGTGGACTGAGAGCCTGGAGGCTGAGTAGGCAGCCAAACGTGACTGGACAGGCTCAAGCCCCTGAATTCTGAGGGGTGCCCCAGCTTCCCCCATTGGCAGTGTTTGGATCATAGTGAGGCATGGCATTGATTCGGAACTCAGGAGAGTGAGACATGAGAGTCCCTTTGCATATGCATTCTTGCTTAGCCACAATCTGGGCTAGCTGGCTTGCCCTGACCAGATAGGTTCTCTGTACATAAGTTGCAGGAGAGGCTGGCTCCCTTGCCACCCATGCTCTGAGACTACTACAGGTGATCTATGAGCACACACAGACACACACAAACAGACAGACAGACACACACACACACACACACACACACACATTACTGTCAGGTTGGTAGTAGAGCCTATGGTGAAGGCTGGGGCTGTCTGGGGTCTGTGGGCATGAGAGCTGCTGCCTTACAATCTCTACAAGCCAGGTTTGAACCTGTCATCAATGAACACAGTGTAGGAGGTTTTTGAATTCTGGTCTCTTTCCAACTCATCTATTTCTCTTCTCGCCTTCTCTATCTCTAACTCTCACATGCTCTCACACACTCTGTTTTCACTCATTAATATTTTACTTAGATTCTTATTTTACTGACAGGCCCAGATAGACAAAGAGAGTTACCAGAGCACTGCTGAGCTCTGGCTTGTTGTGTTGGCGATTTCACCTAGGCTACTGGAGCCTCAGTTTGTAAGTCTTTCTGACACAAGCCATATTCTGTCTCCTCATTTCCATGCCAGTATCGCTCAGAGTTTATAATAAAGATATACATACATGTATATATATATACATATAGATTTATATATCTGTCATTTTTAGAATGTTCGACCTATGTATTTGACCTTCTTTCAGAATTACCACATTTATAACAGCCTAGTTTTTCTGAAATAATTGGCCATATAGTTGGAGCAGGATTCAATACAATTATAAATAATAGAACCTTCCAGTAGCATTTCTAATCGTGTTTCTATTAGCATCCTTATTGTAATTATCATGGCCCAGATCTTCCCTCCTTTTTCTAGCTAGTGTAAGCTTCAATACGTATGTGTTTGTTTTCTTTCTCCGGAAATCTTAATGTCCCTGGACCCTGAAGTGTTAGGGAATTTTTGAAGCAGCCCTCTGTTTCTCAGCAGATGGTTTCTATGTTTCTGCTGTCATCAGGTCTTCTTGTGGTTTTTGTCTTTATTTATTTTTATTGTTTCAAGTCCTCCTAGATCATCCCCATTTATTTGCATATTTATTGATTTAGTCAGGTATCACATGTGGCATCATTTCTTCTGCTTGAGAGATTTTCTCTTATAACTGAAGGGAACTTTGGATGCACAATACATTTCCTGGGGCAAATACTACACACATATGGTGAAGGCTTGGGTTGTCTGGGGTCTGTGGGCATTAGAGCTGCTGCGTGACAATCTCTACAACCCAGGTTTGAACCTGTCATGATTGAACACAGCCTAGGGGTTTTTTGACTTCTGGTCTATTTCCAACTCTTCTATTTCTCTTCTCGCCATCTCTGTCTCTGACTCTCACAGGCTCTCTCTCACTCTGTCTGAACTCAGGAATATTTTACTTATATCCTTATTTTATTGACAGGCCCAGATATACAAAGAGAGTGGCCAGAGCACTGCTGAGCTCTGGCTGGTTTTGTTTGTGATTTCACCTAGGCTACTGGAGCCTCTGATTGGTAAGTCTCTCTGACTTAAGCCATATTCTGTCTCCTCATATCCATGGCAGTATCTCTCAGACTTTATAATAAAGATATACATCCATATACATATATAAATATACATATATATCTCTGTCATTTTTAGAATTGTCAACCTATGTAATTGATCTTAATCAGAATTCACACATTTACAACAGGTTCCTTTTTCCCTACTAATTGGCCACATAGTTGGAGCAGGATTCAATACAATTATAAATAATAGAACCTTCCAGTAGCATTTCTAATAGCATTTCTATCAGCATCCTTATTTTAATTATCATAGTACAGAACTTGCCTCCTTTCTCTAGTGTAAGCTTCAATACATATGAGTTTCTTTTCATTCTCCCGAAATCTTAATTTCCCTGGACTCTGAAGGGTCTCGGAACTTTTGAAGCAGCCCTTGATTCACAGCAGATGGTTTCTATGTTTCTGCTGTCATCAGGTCTTCTTGTGCTTTTTGTTTTTATTTTTCATTTGTTTCAAATCCTCCTAGATAACCCCCATTTACTTGCATATTTATTTATTTATTTATTTATTTATTTATTTGGTTCTATATTACATGAGGGGTCCATTCTTCTGCTTGATAGATTTTTCTCTTATAATTGAAGGGAAGTTTACACTCACAATACATATCCTGTCGTAAATACTACACACATATGGTGAAGGCTGGGGTTGTCTGGGGTCTGTGGACAGGAGACTGATGCCTTACAATCTCGACAACCCAGGTTTGAACCTGTCATGTATGAACACAGAGTGGGAGCTTTTGGACTTCTGGTCTCTTTCCAACTCTTCTATTTCTCTTCTTGCCTTCTCTGTCTCTGACTCTCACAGGCTCTCACTCACTCTGTCTGCACTCATTAATATTTTACTTTTATATTATTTGACTGACAGGCCCAGATATACAGAGCGAGTCACCAGGGCCCGGCTGAGCTCTGGATTGTTTTGTTGGCGATTTCACCTAGGTTTCTGGAGCCTCAGCTTTGTAAGTCTCTCTGGCACAAGCCATACTCTGTCTCCTCATAGCCATGCCAGTATCCCTCATAGTTGATAATAAAGATACACATACATATATGTACATATACATATATATATATATATATATATCAGACATTTTTAGAATTGTTGACCTTTTTATTTGATCTGAATGCAGAATTACCGCATTTATAATAGCCTCCTTATTCATAAATAATTGGTCACATAGTTGGAGCAGGATTCACTACAATTATAAATTATAAACTTTCCAGGAGCATTTCCAATAGCCTTTCTATCAGTATCCTTATTGTAATTATCATAGCACAGAACTTGCCTCCATTTTCTAGTGTAAGCTTCAAATCGTATGCATTTCTTTTCATTCTCGGAATTCGTAATTTGCCTGGACCCTGTGTGTCAGGGAATTTTTGAAGCAGCCCTCTATTTCTCAGCAGACGTTTTCTATATTTCTGCTGTCATCAGGTCTTCCTGTGGTGTTTGTTTTTATTTTTTTATTTTTTTCAAATCCTCTTAGATCATTCCCATTTATTTGCATATTTATTTATTTATTTATTTCGTCCGATATCACATGAGGGGTCATTTCTTCTGCCTGATAGATTTTCTCTTATAATTGAAGGGAACTTTTGACACACAATACATTTCCTTTTGCAGATACTATACACTACTACAACTGCTACTGCACTGTTTTTGACAGTGACATCCAATGCACAATGGATTAGTATTGCATGGCTCTAGAGAATGTTCACTATTTAACCTACAATGTTTTTAACCTCACAAATATTTATTCTGTTCTTTCTTGGGGGATGAATGGTTTACAGTCAACAGTTCCATGTAATAGTGGGCACGGGGTGGGGGGTAATTTTTCCCACTACCCCTGTATTTCTGTACATCCTTTGTAACTTTCTTATTGAGGAGAAGCAAACAGTCATAAATTGAGAGAGCAGGGCCCAAGCAGGAAGAGAGACAGAGAGACATCTGCAGCTCTGATTTGTCACTAGCCCAGCTTTTCCCTAGCTGGGTAAGTGTGACCAGGGGCTCAAAACAGGGTCCTGGGATTCCACATAGTTCCCTGGCAGCTCCACCAGCTGTCCCTCCAACCCATGCTCCCTTCGTTGTCCATGTAACTATCGATCTGCTCTAGGCATTTCTCACCTTCATATGCCAGAAACTTAACACTTCTCCCTTCCACCCATGAAACTTTGACCTTTTGCTAGGGTGCAAAACAGCAACTCCAATCCAAGTTATTTTCGGGACAAGTGTGTACGTCTCTGTGGGAAGGTGTGTGTGTGTGTAAGTGTGCATAAGTGTGTTTCAGTTAAGATTACCGCTGTTGTTTCTTTATTCCTGACACAGGGACTTAGGAACTGGGTTGTGTTATGACAAAGGAAGTTTCCACTGCACAAGTGGTTTTTCAAGTATGAATTGGCACATTGGATTGTGGACTCTGTTGTGCATTCTCCCAGGTGGTCCTCAGATGGGTTCTTTCCTTTGCTATTCCCATGCTGTGTGTAATTTTCTGGGTAGACTCAAAGAGGAGTGGCATGGGGAGCTCAGCTGCATTCTGCTGTATGTCCAGAAGGTGGCGGCAAAGACCATAGTTGAGTGTAGTGATTCTGTGGAATGAGGAGAACTCTAGGAATTGTGGCCCGTGGACAGCAGGGTTGAAATTGACGTAGAGTGCCCTAGACATCTGTTCTTTCCTGTGGGGTGGGGGGATCCCCCATTTGGCTTTGCAAGTGGAAGGGGTTTCTCTCTTTGCCTGGGATGACTCTACTGGGAGCTTGTGAATCCCTGTGCTCAGCTGCATTCTGCTGGGTGTCCACAAGAGGGCAGCACCAGGGCGGGACTAAGGCTCCATGGGGCAAGTGCCCTGAGGCACTGGGCTAGGAGAGTGGCGACAGTGTTTCTGGGTGTGCCCCAAGAGCATGGCCAGCCTAGCGCAGGCAGGCAGTGTCCTAAGGATGGGCCCAGACAGGAGCTGTGGGGGTCGTGTTTGCAGAAACAGGGCCTTCAGAGGATGGCAGAAAGTCCCCGGGGGCGGGCCTCAGAGCCCGTGCCCAATGAGCCTGAGGGGAGGGCCCAGTGGGTATTCATAGAGACAGCTGGCCAATCAGAGAGGAGGAACGTCACCCTCAGGGGCGTGAAGCAAGAGCTGGCCAATGAGAACAGAGGAGGAGTTGCGTGGGTGGGCCTCAGAGAGCAGCCCACCAATGAGAGCCTGGGTGCTGGCTCTGGGTGGGCGTACCCCTGGAGGTCAGCCAATCAGGGTCCAGCGGAAGTGCCTGGGGGGCGGGCCCTCGGGAGGCTGTCCAATGAGCGCCTGTGGCGGGCCTCGTGGGCGGAGCCCAGGAGGCTGGCCAATCATGGGGCAAGGGCGGTGACCTTCCTGGGCGTGCCTTAGGAACTGGCCTATCAGGGGGCGCCCCTCAGACAGCAGCCCGCCAATGGGAGCCAAGAGAAGGCTGGCTGGGGGCGTGTCCCTGGGACACCAGGCCAATCAGAGTCGAGCGGAAGTGGCTGGTGGGCGGGCCTTCCGGAGGCTGCCCAATCAGCGTGCTGCAGGGCCGTGTGGGCGGTGCTCAAGGCCGCTGGCCAATCACTGACTAGGGGCCCGGACCCTCCTGGGCGTGTCCAAGCACACTGGCCAATGAGATTGCTGGTGGGGTTCTGGGTGTGGCCTAGGCCTCTGGCCTATCAGAGCCTGGCTGGCGCCCTGTGGGCGGGCCTTCTGAAGGAATCCCGCCAATGGGAGCTCAGAGCTGGCCTTAAAAGACTGGGCGTGCTTCCAGGAAATGCGAAGCAGGGTTCAGCCCAGGGCCCTGCCTTGCAGAAGCTGTCCAGTGCGCATGTGTATAACTCCGTTTGTGCCTGTGCCTCTGTGGATTTGTGTGTGTGTGTGTGTGTGTGTGTGTGTCTGAGGGAGGGAGAGAGAGAGAGAACAACAGAATCACTGTGGCACAGGTGATTTTGTGCAAAACACTTGGCACATTCTGATTTACAGCTCAATATTGACACCAGGGCAGCTCTCCTTGACCCTTGGTCACTTTTCTTCTTTTCAGATGTAAAGACACTGAAGAGGGAGAGGTTTTTGCCCTGAGGCTTGCACTGGGAACTAGCAGCTGCCCTGTTTGTGTTGCCAGACTAGGAAACCTGTGGTGCCTGTCCATGTGGAGAGTCTCCTGGATGAGTTCCTTCTCGAGCCTTTTTCGCTCAGTCCCGTTGGAGCTGCATATAGCTATTGATTTGGAGATTTTATTCCTTTGGACAATTCTTTTCCTGATGCAAAGTTTCTCTCCAGGTTTTAGCAATCAATTGTGTGAATGTCACATCGAATCCATTGTAGAAAATGACTACATCAGTGTCTCTCTCTCTCTTTCTCTCTCTCTCTCTCTCTCTCTCTATATATATATATATATATATATATATATATATGTATGTAACATGTAGAGGTCTGAAAATATTTTTTAGCTAGAGACCTGCACAGCTCTGGATTAGGGTAGCAATGTGGATACACCTGGCCCTTCTGAGCCACAGTCATGAGAGACATCTCACAGAGCCATATCGTATATCACTCTACAAATCTCTCTCAGCACAAACTACCACTGCCAAATCATCTACTTCCCTCTTGCTCTTTTTGTCCACCGAGTCTTATCCCAAAACTGTAAATCAAAGAAGAAATAGACATAGTGCAGTTCCCTGCACACAGGACAGGCTGAGGCTGGACCAGGGAGATGCAATACGCCAGCCTGCATCTTGGCTGGAGCATCACTATGACTACTTCGAATTTGGAGAGGCGAGGGCAGTTTTGCAGAGTGGGCTGCCGGCCAAGGGTTGCTTCTCAGAGTGGTTAAGACCTAGATGTGCTAAGTGTTACCTTTCCTCACAAACATAAAATAGCAATGCCACTTGTAAGAAGTATGCATGGGCATGGAGGGTTTGTCTTCAGTGCTCTGGCACTGATCAACACAGGGCCAGAATTTCAGTCCTTGTCTGTCTCTGTCATTCTGTCTCTCTGACTGTCTCTACGTGCCTTCTTCACTGGGCCCTTACTGGAAGTCAGTGCATGCATCGTGAACTCAGCCTTCCTGGTGTTGAAATTTTCCTTTCTTTGCCCTTTGGATTATTTAGTCTCCTGCACATGGTGTAGTACAGAGGGGAACTGCGGAGACAGCGTTGCTGCTGCAGGTTCCAGGCATATGTCCATCTCCAGCTGCAGCTGTCCAGGCCCTCTGTGCTTGACTGCCATTCTCCAGGGCCCTGAGGCTGACACTCAGCCTCAATGCAGCCCTCCTCACCTTCCTGCACAGCATCCTTGTCCTTATTCCATGAGAGCCCCGGTCAAGGGAAGTGAAACTCGATCCCCCTGGCACACACACTGTGCTTTCCCTCTATTAAGCCAAATGGAAAGGATCTGTGGTACTGATGGCCACACCAGTGTCCAGATTTCCCATGCAAAACGGAAGCTTCCAGTGTTCAGAAAGAGGGTGTTTTGATGGCTGTGAAATGTCTTTTCCAAGTGCCTCATGGTGTTTCAAATCCCTTTGAAACCTGAAGTTCTTTCTTGTATCTAGGTAATATTTTCACCACTGGCCAGAAGGTCCGCCCAACTAGGAGCACAGCTATCCAGGGGTCAGGAGGTCTTCCAGCCTGCTAGCTCCTGGAGGGATTCCTGAGTATGTCCTCAGGGCCCAAGTGTAAAAGGTGTTTCCAATTGCCTTGATTAGCAGCAGCCAGGCCCTCAGGTGAGGGGCGGGGCTGTGATCTTGACTGGAAGCCCCTAATTTGGCCAATGGAGGCATCCATCTTTTTTTGTCTGTCCATAGCAAGGGCCCGGGGAGTTTGTGCTTCCTGCAAGCAGAGCGACATTGTATGGGACACTCATGCAAGCCTACTTCTAGGAATCTCTCTGAGTGTGATGTGTGGACACCAGGACACCATGATCAGGGATGTGAGGCCACAGGAGCAATTGCCTTAGCCGGATCCAAAGGGTAGGTGTAAGGGGCCGGGTTCATCCACTATTGTTTGGTTCAACACACTTCCCATCTATGTGGAAACACAGCCCTTTCTGGGTACTTTCTGGGATTGTAATCTGCTGCCCTGAGCAGTGGACTGAGAGCCTGGAGGCTGAGTAGGCAGCCAAACGTGACTGGACAGGCTCAAGCCCCTGAATTCTGAGGGGTGCCCCAGCTTCCCCCATTGGCAGTGTTTGGATCATAGTGAGGCATGGCATTGATTCGGAACTCAGGAGAGTGAGACATGAGAGTCCCTTTGCATATGCATTCTTGCTTAGCCACAATCTGGGCTAGCTGGCTTGCCCTGACCAGATAGGTTCTCTGTACATAAGTTGCAGGAGAGGCTGGCTCCCTTGCCACCCATGCTCTGAGACTACTACAGGTGATCTCTGAGCACACACAGACACACACAAACAGACAGACACACACACACACACACACACACATTACTGTCAGGTTGGTAGTAGAGCCTATGGTGAAGGCTGGGGCTGTCTGGGGTCTGTGGGCATGAGAGCTGCTGCCTTACAATCTCTACAAGCCAGGTTTGAACCTGTCATCAATGAACACAGTGTAGGAGGTTTTTGAATTCTGGTCTCTTTCCAACTCATCTATTTCTCTTCTCGCCTTCTCTATCTCTAACTCTCACATGCTCTCACACACTCTGTCTTCACTCATTAATATTTTACTTAGATTCTTATTTTACTGACAGGCCCAGATAGACAAAGAGAGTTACCAGAGCACTGCTGAGCTCTGGCTTGTTGTGTTGGCGATTTCACCTAGGCTACTGGAGCCTCAGTTTGTAAGTCTTTCTGACACAAGCCATATTCTGTCTCCTCATTTCCATGCCAGTATCACTCAGAGTTTATAATAAAGATATACATACATGTATATATATATACATATAGATTTATATATCTGTCATTTTTAGAATGTTCGACCTATGTATTTGACCTTCTTTCAGAATTACCACATTTATAACAGCCTAGTTTTTCTGAAATAATTGGCCATATAGTTGGAGCAGGATTCAATACAATTATAAATAATAGAACCTTCCAGTAGCATTTCTAATCGTGTTTCTATTAGCATCCTTATTGTAATTATCATGGCCCAGATCTTCCCTCCTTTTTCTAGCTAGTGTAAGCTTCAATACGTATGTGTTTGTTTTCTTTCTCCGGAAATCTTAATGTCCCTGGACCCTGAAGTGTTAGGGAATTTTTGAAGCAGCCCTCTGTTTCTCAGCAGATGGTTTCTATGTTTCTGCTGTCATCAGGTCTTCTTGTGGTTTTTGTCTTTATTTATTTTTATTGTTTCAAGTCCTCCTAGATCATCCCCATTTATTTGCATATTTATTGATTTAGTCAGGTATCACATGTGGCATCATTTCTTCTGCTTGAGAGATTTTCTCTTATAACTGAAGGGAACTTTTGATGCACAATACATTTCCTGGGGCAAATACTACACACATATGGTGAAGGCTTGGGTTGTCTGGGGTCTGTGGGCATTAGAGCTGCTGCGTGACAATCTCTACAACCCAGGTTTGAACCTGTCATGAATGAACACAGCCTAGGGGTTTTTTGACTTCTGGTCTATTTCCAACTCTTCTATTTCTCTTCTCGCCATCTCTGTCTCTGACTCTCACAGGCTCTCTCTCACTCTGTCTGAACTCAGGAATATTTTACTTATATCCTTATTTTATTGACAGGCCCAGATATACAAAGAGAGTGGCCAGAGCACTGCTGAGCTCTGGCTGGTTTTGTTTGTGATTTCACCTAGGCTACTGGAGCCTCTGATTGGTAAGTCTCTCTGACTTAAGCCATATTCTGTCTCCTCATATCCATGGCAGTATCTCTCAGACTTTATAATAAAGATATACATCCATATACATATATAAATATACATATATATCTCTGTCATTTTTAGAATTGTCAACCTATGTAATTGATCTTAATCAGAATTCACACATTTACAACAGGTTCCTTTTTCCCTACTAATTGGCCACATAGTTGGAGCAGGATTCAATACAATTATAAATAATAGAACCTTCCAGTAGCATTTCTAATAGCATTTCTATCAGCATCCTTATTTTAATTATCATAGTACAGAACTTGCCTCCTTTCTCTAGTGTAAGCTTCAATACATATGAGTTTCTTTTCATTCTCCCGAAATCTTAATTTCCCTGGACTCTGAAGGGTCTCGGAACTTTTGAAGCAGCCCTTGATTCACAGCAGATGGTTTCTATGTTTCTGCTGTCATCAGGTCTTCTTGTGCTTTTTGTTTTTATTTTTCATTTGTTTCAAATCCTCCTAGATAACCCCCATTTACTTGCATATTTATTTATTTATTTATTTGGTTCTATATTACATGAGGGGTCCATTCTTCTGCTTGATAGATTTTTCTCTTATAATTGAAGGGAAGTTTACACTCACAATACATATCCTGTCGTAAATACTACACACATATGGTGAAGGCTGGGGTTGTCTGGGGTCTGTGGACAGGAGACTGATGCCTTACAATCTCGACAACCCAGGTTTGAACCTGTCATGTATGAACACAGAGTGGGAGCTTTTGGACTTCTGGTCTCTTTCCAACTCTTCTATTTCTCTTCTTGCCTTCTCTGTCTCTGACTCTCACAGGCTCTCACTCACTCTGTCTGCACTCATTAATATTTTACTTTTATACTATTTGACTGACAGGCCTAGATATACAAAGCGAGTCACCAGGGCCCGGCTGAGCTCTGGATTGTTTTGTTGGCGATTTCACCTAGGTTTCTGGAGCCTCAGCTTTGTAAGTCTCTCTGGCACAAGCCATACTCTGTCTCCTCATAGCCATGCCAGTATCCCTCATAGTTGATAATAAAGATACACATACAGATATGTACATATACATACATATATATATATATATATATCAGACATTTTTAGAATTGTTGACCTTTTTATTTGATCTGAATGCAGAATTACCGCATTTATAATAGCCTCCTTATTCATAAATAATTGGTCACATAGTTGGAGCAGGATTCACTACAGTTATAAATTATAAACTTTCCAGGAGCATTTCCAATAGCCTTTCTATCAGTATCCTTATTGTAATTATCATAGCACAGAACTTGCCTCCATTTTCTAGTGTAAGCTTCAAATCGTATGCGTTTCTTTTCATTCTCGGAATTCGTAATTTGCCTGGACCCTGTGTGTCAGGGAATTTTTGAAGCAGCCCTCTGTTTCTCAGCAGATGTTTTCTATATTTCTGCTGTCATCAGGTCTTCCTGTGGTGTTTGTTTTTATTTTTTATTTTTTTCAAATCCTCTTAGATCATTCCCATTTATTTGCATATTTATTTATTTATTTATTTCGTCCGATATCACATGAGGGGTCATTTCTTCTGCCTGATAGATTTTCTCTTATAATTGAAGGGAACTTTTGACACACAATACATTTCCTTTTGCAGATACTACACACTACTACAACTGCTACTGCACTGTTTTTGACAGTGACATCCAATGCACAATGGATTAGTATTGCATGGCTCTAGAGAATGTTCACTATTTAACCTACAATGTTTTTAACCTCACAAATATTTATTCTGTTCTTTCTTGGGGGATGAATGGTTTACAGTCAACAGTTCCATGTAATAGTGGGCACGGGGTGGGGGGTAATTTTTCCCACTACCCCTGTATTTCTGTACATCCTTTGTAACTTTCTTATTGAGGAGAAGCAAACAGTCATAAATTGAGAGAGCAGGGCCCAAGCAGGAAGAGAGACAGAGAGACATCTGCAGCTCTGATTTGTCACTAGCCCAGCTTTTCCCTAGCTGGGTAAGTGTGACCAGGGGCTCAAAACAGGGTCCTGGGATTCCACATAGTTCCCTGGCAGCTCCACCAGCTGTCCCTCCAACCCATGCTCCCTTCGTTGTCCATGTAACTATCGATCTGCTCTAGGCATTTCTCACCTTCATATGCCAGAAACTTAACACTTCTCCCTTCCACCCATGAAACTTTGACCTTTTGCTAGGGTGCAAAACAGCAACTCCAATCCAAGTTATTTTCGGGACAAGTGTGTACGTCTCTGTGGGAAGGTGTGTGTGTGTGTGTGTGTGTGTGCAAGTGTGCATAAGTGTGTTTCAGTTATGATTACCGCTGTTGTTTCTTTATTCCTGACGCAGGGACTTAGGAACTGGGTTGTGTTATGACAAAGGAAGTTTCCACTGCACAAGTGGTTTTTCAAGTATGAATTGGCACATTGGATTGTGGACTCTGTTGTGCATTCTCCCAGGTGGTCCTCAGATGGGTTCTTTCCTTTGCTATTCCCATGCTGTGTGTAATTTTCTGGGTAGACTCAAAGAGGAGTGGCATGGGGAGCTCAGCTGCATTCTGCTGTATGTCCACAAGGTGGCGGCAAAGACCATAGTTGAGTGTAGTGATTCTGTGGAATGAGGAGAACTCTAGGAATTGTGGCCCGTGGACAGCAGGGTTGAAATTGACGTAGAGTGCCCTAGACATCTGTTCTTTCCTGTGGGGTGGGGGGATCCCCCATTTGGCTTTGCAAGTGGAAGGGGTTTCTCTCTTTGTCTGGGATGACTCTACTGGGAGCTTGTGAATCCCTGTGCTCAGCTGCATTGTGCTGGGTGTCCACAAGAGGGCAGCACCAGGGCGGGACTAAGGCTCCATGGGGCAAGTGCCCTGAGGCACTGGGCTAGGAGAGTGGCGACAGTGTTTCTGGGTGTGCCCCAAGATCATGGCCAGCCTAGCGCAGGCAGGCAGTGTCCTAAGGATGGGCCCAGACAGGAGCTGTGGGGGTCGTGTTTGCAGAAACAGGGCCTTCAGAGGATGGCAGAAAGTCCCCGGGGGCGGGCCTCAGAGCCCGTGCCCAATGAGCCTGAGGGGAGGGCCCAGTGGGTATTCATAGAGACAGCTGGCCAATCAGAGAGGAGGAACGTCACCCTCAGGGGCGTGAAGCAAGAGCTGGCTAATGAGAACAGAGGAGGAGTTGCGTGGGCGGGCCTCAGAGAGCAGCCCACCAATGAGAGCCTGGGTGCTGGCTCTGGGTGGGCGTACCCCTGGAGGTCAGCCAATCAGGGTCCAGCGGAAGTGCCTGGGGGGCGGGCCCTCGGGAGGCTGTCCAATGAGCGCCTGGGGCGGGCCTCGTGGGCGGAGCCCAGGAGGCTGGCCAATCATGGGGCAAGGGCGGTGACCTTCCTGGGCGTGCCTTAGGAACTGGCCTATCAGAGGGCGCCCCTCAGACAGCAGCCCGCCAATGGGAGCCAAGAGAAGGCTGGCTGGGGGCGTGTCCCTGGGACACCAGGCCAATCAGAGTCGAGCGGAAGTGGCTGGTGGGCAGGCCTTCCGGAGGCTGCCCAATCAGCGTGCTGCAGGGCCGTGTGGGCGGTGCTCAAGGCCGCTGGCCAATCACTGACTAGGGGCCCGGACCCTCCTGGGCGTGTCCAAGCACACTGGCCAATGAGATTGCTGGTGGGGTTCTGGGCGTGGCCTAGGCCTCTGGCCTATCAGAGCCTGGCTGGCGCCCTGTGGGCGGGCCTTCTGAAGGAATCCCGCCAATGGGAGCTCAGAGCTGGCCTTAAAAGGCTGGGCGTGCTTCCAGGAAATGCGAAGCAGGGTTCAGCCCAGGGCCCTGCCTTGCAGAAGCTGTCCAGTGCGCATGTGTATAACTCCGTTTGTGCCTGTGCCTCTGTGGATTTGTGTGTGTGTGTGTGTGTGTGTGTGTGTCTGAGGGAGGGAGAGAGAGAGAGAACAACAGAATCACTGTGGCACAGGTGATTTTGTGCAAAACACTTGACACATTCTGATTTACAGCTCAATATTGACACCAGGGCAGCTCTCCTTGACCCTTGGTCACTTTTCTTCTTTTCAGATGTAAAGACACTGAAGAGGGAGAGGTTTTTGCCCTGAGGCTTGCACTGGGAACTAGCAGCTGCCCTGTTTGTGTTGCCAGACTAGGAAACCTGTGGTGCCTGTCCATGTGGAGAGTCTCCTGGATGAGTTCCTTCTCGAGCCTTTTTCGCTCAGTCCCGTTGGAGCTGCATATAGCTATTGATTTGGAGATTTTATTCCTTTGGACAATTCTTTTCCTGATGCAAAGTTTCTCTCCAGGTTTTAGCAATCAATTGTGTGAATGTCACATCGAATCCATTGTAGAAAATGACTACATCAGTGTCTCTCTCTCTCTCTCTCTCTCTCTCTCTATATATATATATATATATATATATATATATATGTATGTAACATGTAGAGGTCTGAAAATATTTTTTGGCTAGAGACCTGCACAGCTCTGGATTAGGGTAGCAATGTGGATACACCTGGCCCTTCTGAGCCACAGTCATGAGAGACATCTCACAGAGCCATATCGTATATCACTCTACAAATCTCTCTCAGCACAAACTACCACTGCCAAATCATCTACTTCCCTCTTGCTCTTTTTGTCCACCGAGTCTTATCCCAAAACTGTAAATCAAAGAAGAAATAGACATAGTGCAGTTCCCTGCACACAGGACAGGCTGAGGCTGGACCAGGGAGATGCAATACGCCAGCCTGCATCTTGGCTGGAGCATCACTATGACTACTTCGAATTTGGAGAGGCGAGGGCAGTTTTGGAGAGTGGGCTGCCGGCCAAGGGTTGCTTCTCAGAGTGGCTAAGACCTAGATGTTCTAAGTGTTACCTTTCCTCACAAACATAAAATAGCAATGCCACTTGTAAGAAGTATGCATGGGCATGGAGGGTTTGTCTTCAGTGCTCTGGCACTGATCAACACAGGGCCAGAATTTCAGTCCTTGTCTGTCTCTGTCATTCTGTCTCTCTGACTGTCTCTACGTGCCTTCTTCACTGGGCCCTTACTGGAAGTCAGTGCATGCATCGTGAACTCAGCCTTCCTGGTGTTGAAATTTTCCTTTCTTTGCCCTTTGGATTATTTAGTCTCCTGCACATGGTGTAGTACAGAGGGGAACTGCGGAGACAGCGTTGCTGCTGCAGGTTCCAGGCATATGTCCATCTCCAGCTGCAGCTGTCCAGGCCCTCTGTGCTTGACTGCCATTCTCCAGGGCCCTGAGGCTGACACTCAGCCTCAATGCAGCCCTCCTCACCTTCCTGCACAGCATCCTTGTCCTTATTCCATGAGAGCCCCGGTCAAGGGAAGTGAAACTCGATCCCCCTGGCACACACACTGTGCTTTCCCTCTATTAAGCCAAATGGAAAGGATCTGTGGTACTGATGGCCACACCAGTGTCCAGATTTCCCATGCAAAACGGAAGCTTCCAGTGTTCAGAAAGAGGGTGTTTTGATGGCTGTGAAATGTCTTTTCCAAGTGCCTCATGGTGTTTCAAATCCCTTTGAAACCTGAAGTTCTTTCTTGTATCTAGGTAATATTTTCACCACTGGCCAGAAGGTCCGCCCAACTAGGAGCACAGCTATCCAGGGGTCAGGAGGTCTTCCAGCCTGCTAGCTCCTGGAGGGATTCCTGAGTATGTCCTCAGGGCCCAAGTGTAAAAGGTGTTTCCAATTGCCTTGATTAGCAGCAGCCAGGCCCTCAGGTGAGGGGCGGGGCTGTGATCTTGACTGGAAGCCCCTAATTTGGCCAATGGAGGCATCCATCTTTTTTTGTCTGTCCATAGCAAGGGCCCGGGGAGTTTGTGCTTCCTGCAAGCAGAGCGACATTGTATGGGACACTCATGCAAGCCTACTTCTAGGAATCTCTCTGAGTGTGATGTGTGGACACCAGGACACCATGATCAGGGATGTGAGGCCACAGGAGCAATTGCCTTAGCCGGATCCAAAGGGTAGGTGTAAGGGGCCGGGTTCATCCACTATTGTTTGGTTCAACACACTTCCCATCTATGTGGAAACACAGCCCTTTCTGGGTACTTTCTGGGATTGTAATCTGCTGCCCTGAGCAGTGGACTGAGAGCCTGGAGGCTGAGTAGGCAGCCAAACGTGACTGGACAGGCTCAAGCCCCTGAATTCTGAGGGGTGCCCCAGCTTCCCCCATTGGCAGTGTTTGGATCATAGTGAGGCATGGCATTGATTCGGAACTCAGGAGAGTGAGACATGAGAGTCCCTTTGCATATGCATTCTTGCTTAGCCACAATCTGGGCTAGCTGGCTTGCCCTGACCAGATAGGTTCTCTGTACATAAGTTGCAGGAGAGGCTGGCTCCCTTGCCACCCATGCTCTGAGACTACTACAGGTGATCTCTGAGCACACACAGACACACACAAACAGACAGACAGACACACACACACACACACACACACACACATTACTGTCAGGTTGGTAGTAGAGCCTATGGTGAAGGCTGGGGCTGTCTGGGGTCTGTGGGCATGAGAGCTGCTGCCTTACAATCTCTACAAGCCAGGTTTGAACCTGTCATCAATGAACACAGTGTAGGAGGTTTTTGAATTCTGGTCTCTTTCCAACTCATCTATTTCTCTTCTCGCCTTCTCTATCTCTAACTCTCACATGCTCTCACACACTCTGTCTTCACTCATTAATATTTTACTTAGATTCTTATTTTACTGACAGGCCCAGATAGACAAAGAGAGTTACCAGAGCACTGCTGAGCTCTGGCTTGTTGTGTTGGCGATTTCACCTAGGCTACTGGAGCCTCAGTTTGTAAGTCTTTCTGACACAAGCCATATTCTGTCTCCTCATTTCCATGCCAGTATCACTCAGAGTTTATAATAAAGATATACATACATGTATATATATACATATAGATTTATATATCTGTCATTTTTAGAATGTTCGACCTATGTATTTGACCTTCTTTCAGAATTACCACATTTATAACAGCCTAGTTTTTCTGAAATAATTGGCCATATAGTTGGAGCAGGATTCAATACAATTATAAATAATAGAACCTTCCAGTAGCATTTCTAATCGTGTTTCTATTAGCATCCTTATTGTAATTATCATGGCCCAGATCTTCCCTCCTTTTTCTAGCTAGTGTAAGCTTCAATACGTATGTGTTTGTTTTCTTTCTCCGGAAATCTTAATGTCCCTGGACCCTGAAGTGTTAGGGAATTTTTGAAGCAGCCCTCTGTTTCTCAGCAGATGGTTTCTATGTTTCTGCTGTCATCAGGTCTTCTTGTGGTTTTTGTCTTTATTTATTTTTATTGTTTCAAGTCCTCCTAGATCATCCCCATTTATTTGCATATTTATTGATTTAGTCAGGTATCACATGTGGCATCATTTCTTCTGCTTGAGAGATTTTCTCTTATAACTGAAGGGAACTTTGGATGCACAATACATTTCCTGGGGCAAATACTACACACATATGGTGAAGGCTTGGGTTGTCTGGGGTCTGTGGGCATTAGAGCTGCTGCGTGACAATCTCTACAACCCAGGTTTGAACCTGTCATGAATGAACACAGCCTAGGGGTTTTTTGACTTCTGGTCTATTTCCAACTCTTCTATTTCTCTTCTCGCCATCTCTGTCTCTGACTCTCACAGGCTCTCTCTCACTCTGTCTGAACTCAGGAATATTTTACTTATATCCTTATTTTATTGACAGGCCCAGATATACAAAGAGAGTGGCCAGAGCACTGCTGAGCTCTGGCTGGTTTTGTTTGTGATTTCACCTAGGCTACTGGAGCCTCTGATTGGTAAGTCTCTCTGACTTAAGCCATATTCTGTCTCCTCATATCCATGGCAGTATCTCTCAGACTTTATAATAAAGATATACATCCATATACATATATAAATATACATATATATCTCTGTCATTTTTAGAATTGTCAACCTATGTAATTGATCTTAATCAGAATTCACACATTTACAACAGGTTCCTTTTTCCCTACTAATTGGCCACATAGTTGGAGCAGGATTCAATACAATTATAAATAATAGAACCTTCCAGTAGCATTTCTAATAGCATTTCTATCAGCATCCTTATTTTAATTATCATAGTACAGAACTTGCCTCCTTTCTCTAGTGTAAGCTTCAATACATATGAGTTTCTTTTCATTCTCCCGAAATCTTAATTTCCCTGGACTCTGAAGGGTCTCGGAACTTTTGAAGCAGCCCTTGATTCACAGCAGATGGTTTCTATGTTTCTGCTGTCATCAGGTCTTCTTGTGCTTTTTGTTTTTATTTTTCATTTGTTTCAAATCCTCCTAGATAACCCCCATTTACTTGCATATTTATTTATTTATTTATTTGGTTCTATATTACATGAGGGGTCCATTCTTCTGCTTGATAGATTTTTCTCTTATAATTGAAGGGAAGTTTACACTCACAATACATATCCTGTCGTAAATACTACACACATATGGTGAAGGCTGGGGTTGTCTGGGGTCTGTGGACAGGAGACTAATGCCTTACAATCTCGACAACCCAGGTTTGAACCTGTCATGTATGAACACAGAGTGGGAGCTTTTGGACTTCTGGTCTCTTTCCAACTCTTCTATTTCTCTTCTTGCCTTCTCTGTCTCTGACTCTCACAGGCTCTCACTCACTCTGTCTGCACTCATTAATATTTTACTTTTATATTATTTGACTGACAGGCCCAGATATACAGAGCGAGTCACCAGGGCCCGGCTGAGCTCTGGATTGTTTTGTTGGCGATTTCACCTAGGTTTCTGGAGCCTCAGCTTTGTAAGTCTCTCTGGCACAAGCCATACTCTGTCTCCTCATAGCCATGCCAGTATCCCTCATAGTTGATAATAAAGATACACATACATATATGTACATATAAATACATATATATATATATATATCAGACATTTTTAGAATTGTTGACCTTTTTATTTGATCTGAATGCAGAACTACCGCATTTATAATAGCCTCCTTATTCATAAATAATTGGTCACATAGTTGGAGCAGGATTCACTACAATTATAAATTATAAACTTTCCAGGAGCATTTCCAATAGCCTTTCTATCAGTATCCTTATTGTAATTATCATAGCACAGAACTTGCCTCCATTTTCTAGTGTAAGCTTCAAATCGTATGCGTTTCTTTTCATTCTCGGAATTCGTAATTTGCCTGGACCCTGTGTGTCAGGGAATTTTTGAAGCAGCCCTCTATTTCTCAGCAGACGTTTTCTATATTTCTGCTGTCATCAGGTCTTCCTGTGGTGTTTGTTTTTATTTTTTTATTTTTTTCAAATCCTCTTAGATCATTCCCATTTATTTGCATATTTATTTATTTATTTATTTCGTCCGATATCACATGAGGGGTCATTTCTTCTGCCTGATAGATTTTCTCTTATAATTGAAGGGAACTTTTGACACACAATACATTTCCTTTTGCAGATACTATACACTACTACAACTGCTACTGCACTGTTTTTGACAGTGACATCCAATGCACAATGGATTAGTATTGCATGGCTCTAGAGAATGTTCACTATTTAACCTACAATGTTTTTAACCTCACAAATATTTATTCTGTTCTTTCTTGGGGGATGAATGGTTTACAGTCAACAGTTCCATGTAATAGTGGGCACGGGGTGGGGGGTAATTTTTCCCACTACCCCTGTATTTCTGTACATCCTTTGTAACTTTCTTATTGAGGAGAAGCAAACAGTCATAAATTGAGAGAGCAGGGCCCAAGCAGGAAGAGAGACAGAGAGACATCTGCAGCTCTGATTTGTCACTAGCCCAGCTTTTCCCTAGCTGGGTAAGTGTGACCAGGGGCTCAAAACAGGGTCCTGGGATTCCACATAGTTCCCTGGCAGCTCCACCAGCTGTCCCTCCAACCCATGCTCCCTTCGTTGTCCATGTAACTATCGATCTGCTCTAGGCATTTCTCACCTTCATATGCCAGAAACTTAACACTTCTCCCTTCCACCCATGAAACTTTGACCTTTTGCTAGGGTGCAAAACAGCAACTCCAATCCAAGTTATTTTCGGGACAAGTGTGTACGTCTCTGTGGGAAGGTGTGTGTGTGTGTGTGTGTGTGTGCAAGTGTGCATAAGTGTGTTTCAGTTATGATTACCGCTGTTGTTTCTTTATTCCTGACGCAGGGACTTAGGAACTGGGTTGTGTTATGACAAAGGAAGTTTCCACTGCACAAGTGGTTTTTCAAGTATGAATTGGCACATTGGATTGTGGACTCTGTTGTGCATTCTCCCAGGTGGTCCTCAGATGGGTTCTTTCCTTTGCTATTCCCATGCTGTGTGTAATTTTCTGGGTAGACTCAAAGAGGAGTGGCATGGGGAGCTCAGCTGCATTCTGCTGTATGTCCACAAGGTGGCGGCAAAGACCATAGTTGAGTGTAGTGATTCTGTGGAATGAGGAGAACTCTAGGAATTGTGGCCCGTGGACAGCAGGGTTGAAATTGACGTAGAGTGCCCTAGACATCTGTTCTTTCCTGTGGGGTGGGGGGATCCCCCATTTGGCTTTGCAAGTGGAAGGGGTTTCTCTCTTTGTCTGGGATGACTCTACTGGGAGCTTGTGAATCCCTGTGCTCAGCTGCATTGTGCTGGGTGTCCACAAGAGGGCAGCACCAGGGCGGGACTAAGGCTCCATGGGGCAAGTGCCCTGAGGCACTGGGCTAGGAGAGTGGCGACAGTGTTTCTGGGTGTGCCCCAAGAGCATGGCCAGCCTAGCGCAGGCAGGCAGTGTCCTAAGGATGGGCCCAGACAGGAGCTGTGGGGGTCGTGTTTGCAGAAACAGGGCCTTCAGAGGATGGCAGAAAGTCCCCGGGGGCGGGCCTCAGAGCCCGTGCCCAATGAGCCTGAGGGGAGGGCCCAGTGGGTATTCATAGAGACAGCTGGCCAATCAGAGAGGAGGAACGTCACCCTCAGGGGCGTGAAGCAAGAGCTGGCTAATGAGAACAGAGGAGGAGTTGCGTGGGCGGGCCTCAGAGAGCAGCCCACCAATGAGAGCCTGGGTGCTGGCTCTGGGTGGGCGTACCCCTGGAGGTCAGCCAATCAGGGTCCAGCGGAAGTGCCTGGGGGGCGGGCCCTCGGGAGGCTGTCCAATGAGCGCCTGGGGCGGGCCTCGTGGGCGGAGCCCAGGAGGCTGGCCAATCATGGGGCAAGGGCGGTGACCTTCCTGGGCGTGCCTTAGGAACTGGCCTATCAGAGGGCGCCCCTCAGACAGCAGCCCGCCAATGGGAGCCAAGAGAAGGCTGGCTGGGGGCGTGTCCCTGGGACACCAGGCCAATCAGAGTCGAGCGGAAGTGGCTGGTGGGCGGGCCTTCCGGAGGCTGCCCAATCAGCGTGCTGCAGGGCCGTGTGGGCGGTGCTCAAGGCCGCTGGCCAATCACTGACTAGGGGCCCGGACCCTCCTGGGCGTGTCCAAGCACACTGGCCAATGAGATTGCTGGTGGGGTTCTGGGCGTGGCCTAGGCCTCTGGCCTATCAGAGCCTGGCTGGCGCCCTGTGGGCGGGCCTTCTGAAGGAATCCCGCCAATGGGAGCTCAGAGCTGGCCTTAAAAGGCTGGGCGTGCTTCCAGGAAATGCGAAGCAGGGTTCAGCCCAGGGCCCTGCCTTGCAGAAGCTGTCCAGTGCGCATGTGTATAACTCCGTTTGTGCCTGTGCCTCTGTGGATTTGTGTGTGTGTGTGTGTGTGTGTGTGTGTGTCTGAGGGAGGGAGAGAGAGAGAGAACAACAGAATCACTGTGGCACAGGTGATTTTGTGCAAAACACTTGGCACATTCTGATTTACAGCTCAATATTGACACCAGGGCAGCTCTCCTTGACCCTTGGTCACTTTTCTTCTTTTCAGATGTAAAGACACTGAAGAGGGAGAGGTTTTTGCCCTGAGGCTTGCACTGGGAACTAGCAGCTGCCCTGTTTGTGTTGCCAGACTAGGAAACCTGTGGTGCCTGTCCATGTGGAGAGTCTCCTGGATGAGTTCCTTCTCGAGCCTTTTTCGCTCAGTCCCGTTGGAGCTGCATATAGCTATTGATTTGGAGATTTTATTCCTTTGGACAATTCTTTTCCTGATGCAAAGTTTCTCTCCAGGTTTTAGCAATCAATTGTGTGAATGTCACATCGAATCCATTGTAGAAAATGACTACATCAGTGTCTCTCTCTCTCTCTCTCTCTCTCTCTCTCTATATATATATATATATATATATATGTATGTAACATGTAGAGGTCTGAAAATATTTTTTGGCTAGAGACCTGCACAGCTCTGGATTAGGGTAGCAATGTGGATACACCTGGCCCTTCTGAGCCACAGTCATGAGAGACATCTCACAGAGCCATATCGTATATCACTCTACAAATCTCTCTCAGCACAAACTACCACTGCCAAATCATCTACTTCCCTCTTGCTCTTTTTGTCCACCGAGTCTTATCCCAAAACTGTAAATCAAAGAAGAAATAGACATAGTGCAGTTCCCTGCACACAGGACAGGCTGAGGCTGGACCAGGGAGATGCAATACGCCAGCCTGCATCTTGGCTGGAGCATCACTATGACTACTTCGAATTTGGAGAGGCGAGGGCAGTTTTGGAGAGTGGGCTGCCGGCCAAGGGTTGCTTCTCAGAGTGGCTAAGACCTAGATGTTCTAAGTGTTACCTTTCCTCACAAACATAAAATAGCAATGCCACTTGTAAGAAGTATGCATGGGCATGGAGGGTTTGTCTTCAGTGCTCTGGCACTGATCAACACAGGGCCAGAATTTCAGTCCTTGTCTGTCTCTGTCATTCTGTCTCTCTGACTGTCTCTACGTGCCTTCTTCACTGGGCCCTTACTGGAAGTCAGTGCATGCATCGTGAACTCAGCCTTCCTGGTGTTGAAATTTTCCTT
Source organism: Erinaceus europaeus (assembly GCF_950295315.1). Taxonomy (NCBI): domain Eukaryota; kingdom Metazoa; phylum Chordata; class Mammalia; order Eulipotyphla; family Erinaceidae; genus Erinaceus; species Erinaceus europaeus. Next base: position 27,342 of record NW_026647763.1, read on the forward strand.
TCTTTGCCCTTTGGATTATTTAGTCTCCTGCACATGGTGTAGTACAGAGGGGAACTGCGGAGACAGCGTTGCTGCTGCAGGTTCCAGGCATATGTCCATCTCCAGCTGCAGCTGTCCAGGCCCTCTGTGCTTGACTGCCATTCTCCAGGGCCCTGAGGCTGACACTCAGCCTCAATGCAGCCCTCCTCACCTTCCTGCACAGCATCCTTGTCCTTATTCCATGAGAGCCCCGGTCAAGGGAAGTGAAACTCGATCCCCCTGGCACACACACTGTGCTTTCCCTCTATTAAGCCAAATGGAAAGGATCTGTGGTACTGATGGCCACACCAGTGTCCAGATTTCCCATGCAAAACGGAAGCTTCCAGTGTTCAGAAAGAGGGTGTTTTGATGGCTGTGAAATGTCTTTTCCAAGTGCCTCATGGTGTTTCAAATCCCTTTGAAACCTGAAGTTCTTTCTTGTATCTAGGTAATATTTTCACCACTGGCCAGAAGGTCCGCCCAACTAGGAGCACAGCTATCCAGGGGTCAGGAGGTCTTCCAGCCTGCTAGCTCCTGGAGGGATTCCTGAGTATGTCCTCAGGGCCCAAGTGTAAAAGGTGTTTCCAATTGCCTTGATTAGCAGCAGCCAGGCCCTCAGGTGAGGGGCGGGGCTGTGATCTTGACTGGAAGCCCCTAATTTGGCCAATGGAGGCATCCATCTTTTTTTGTCTGTCCATAGCAAGGGCCCGGGGAGTTTGTGCTTCCTGCAAGCAGAGCGACATTGTATGGGACACTCATGCAAGCCTACTTCTAGGAATCTCTCTGAGTGTGATGTGTGGACACCAGGACACCATGATCAGGGATGTGAGGCCACAGGAGCAATTGCCTTAGCCGGATCCAAAGGGTAGGTGTAAGGGGCCGGGTTCATCCACTATTGTTTGGTTCAACACACTTCCCATCTATGTGGAAACACAGCCCTTTCTGGGTACTTTCTGGGATTGTAATCTGCTGCCCTGAGCAGTGGACTGAGAGCCTGGAGGCTGAGTAGGCAGCCAAACGTGACTGGACAGGCTCAAGCCCCTGAATTCTGAGGGGTGCCCCAGCTTCCCCCATTGGCAGTGTTTGGATCATAGTGAGGCATGGCATTGATTCGGAACTCAGGAGAGTGAGACATGAGAGTCCCTTTGCATATGCATTCTTGCTTAGCCACAATCTGGGCTAGCTGGCTTGCCCTGACCAGATAGGTTCTCTGTACATAAGTTGCAGGAGAGGCTGGCTCCCTTGCCACCCATGCTCTGAGACTACTACAGGTGATCTCTGAGCACACACAGACACACACAAACAGACAGACAGACACACACACACACACACACACACACACACATTACTGTCAGGTTGGTAGTAGAGCCTATGGTGAAGGCTGGGGCTGTCTGGGGTCTGTGGGCATGAGAGCTGCTGCCTTACAATCTCTACAAGCCAGGTTTGAACCTGTCATCAATGAACACAGTGTAGGAGGTTTTTGAATTCTGGTCTCTTTCCAACTCATCTATTTCTCTTCTCGCCTTCTCTATCTCTAACTCTCACATGCTCTCACACACTCTGTCTTCACTCATTAATATTTTACTTAGATTCTTATTTTACTGACAGGCCCAGATAGACAAAGAGAGTTACCAGAGCACTGCTGAGCTCTGGCTTGTTGTGTTGGCGATTTCACCTAGGCTACTGGAGCCTCAGTTTGTAAGTCTTTCTGACACAAGCCATATTCTGTCTCCTCATTTCCATGCCAGTATCACTCAGAGTTTATAATAAAGATATACATACATGTATATATATATACATATAGATTTATATATCTGTCATTTTTAGAATGTTCGACCTATGTATTTGACCTTCTTTCAGAATTACCACATTTATAACAGCCTAGTTTTTCTGAAATAATTGGCCATATAGTTGGAGCAGGATTCAATACAATTATAAATAATAGAACCTTCCAGTAGCATTTCTAATCGTGTTTCTATTAGCATCCTTATTGTAATTATCATGGCCCAGATCTTCCCTCCTTTTTCTAGCTAGTGTAAGCTTCAATACGTATGTGTTTGTTTTCTTTCTCCGGAAATCTTAATGTCCCTGGACCCTGAAGTGTTAGGGAATTTTTGAAGCAGCCCTCTGTTTCTCAGCAGATGGTTTCTATGTTTCTGCTGTCATCAGGTCTTCTTGTGGTTTTTGTCTTTATTTATTTTTATTGTTTCAAGTCCTCCTAGATCATCCCCATTTATTTGCATATTTATTGATTTAGTCAGGTATCACATGTGGCATCATTTCTTCTGCTTGAGAGATTTTCTCTTATAACTGAAGGGAACTTTGGATGCACAATACATTTCCTGGGGCAAATACTACACACATATGGTGAAGGCTTGGGTTGTCTGGGGTCTGTGGGCATTAGAGCTGCTGCGTGACAATCTCTACAACCCAGGTTTGAACCTGTCATGAATGAACACAGCCTAGGGGTTTTTTGACTTCTGGTCTATTTCCAACTCTTCTATTTCTCTTCTCGCCATCTCTGTCTCTGACTCTCACAGGCTCTCTCTCACTCTGTCTGAACTCAGGAATATTTTACTTATATCCTTATTTTATTGACAGGCCCAGATATACAAAGAGAGTGGCCAGAGCACTGCTGAGCTCTGGCTGGTTTTGTTTGTGATTTCACCTAGGCTACTGGAGCCTCTGATTGGTAAGTCTCTCTGACTTAAGCCATATTCTGTCTCCTCATATCCATGGCAGTATCTCTCAGACTTTATAATAAAGATATACATCCATATACATATATAAATATACATATATATCTCTGTCATTTTTAGAATTGTCAACCTATGTAATTGATCTTAATCAGAATTCACACATTTACAACAGGTTCCTTTTTCCCTACTAATTGGCCACATAGTTGGAGCAGGATTCAATACAATTATAAATAATAGAACCTTCCAGTAGCATTTCTAATAGCATTTCTATCAGCATCCTTATTTTAATTATCATAGTACAGAACTTGCCTCCTTTCTCTAGTGTAAGCTTCAATACATATGAGTTTCTTTTCATTCTCCCGAAATCTTAATTTCCCTGGACTCTGAAGGGTCTCGGAACTTTTGAAGCAGCCCTTGATTCACAGCAGATGGTTTCTATGTTTCTGCTGTCATCAGGTCTTCTTGTGCTTTTTGTTTTTATTTTTCATTTGTTTCAAATCCTCCTAGATAACCCCCATTTACTTGCATATTTATTTATTTATTTATTTGGTTCTATATTACATGAGGGGTCCATTCTTCTGCTTGATAGATTTTTCTCTTATAATTGAAGGGAAGTTTACACTCACAATACATATCCTGTCGTAAATACTACACACATATGGTGAAGGCTGGGGTTGTCTGGGGTCTGTGGACAGGAGACTAATGCCTTACAATCTCGACAACCCAGGTTTGAACCTGTCATGTATGAACACAGAGTGGGAGCTTTTGGACTTCTGGTCTCTTTCCAACTCTTCTATTTCTCTTCTTGCCTTCTCTGTCTCTGACTCTCACAGGCTCTCACTCACTCTGTCTGCACTCATTAATATTTTACTTTTATATTATTTGACTGACAGGCCCAGATATACAGAGCGAGTCACCAGGGCCCGGCTGAGCTCTGGATTGTTTTGTTGGCGATTTCACCTAGGTTTCTGGAGCCTCAGCTTTGTAAGTCTCTCTGGCACAAGCCATACTCTGTCTCCTCATAGCCATGCCAGTATCCCTCATAGTTGATAATAAAGATACACATACATATATGTACATATAAATACATATATATATATATATATCAGACATTTTTAGAATTGTTGACCTTTTTATTTGATCTGAATGCAGAACTACCGCATTTATAATAGCCTCCTTATTCATAAATAATTGGTCACATAGTTGGAGCAGGATTCACTACAATTATAAATTATAAACTTTCCAGGAGCATTTCCAATAGCCTTTCTATCAGTATCCTTATTGTAATTATCATAGCACAGAACTTGCCTCCATTTTCTAGTGTAAGCTTCAAATCGTATGCATTTCTTTTCATTCTCGGAATTCGTAATTTGCCTGGACCCTGTGTGTCAGGGAATTTTTGAAGCAGCCCTCTATTTCTCAGCAGACGTTTTCTATATTTCTGCTGTCATCAGGTCTTCCTGTGGTGTTTGTTTTTATTTTTTTATTTTTTTCAAATCCTCTTAGATCATTCCCATTTATTTGCATATTTATTTATTTATTTATTTCGTCCGATATCACATGAGGGGTCATTTCTTCTGCCTGATAGATTTTCTCTTATAATTGAAGGGAACTTTTGACACACAATACATTTCCTTTTGCAGATACTATACACTACTACAACTGCTACTGCACTGTTTTTGACAGTGACATCCAATGCACAATGGATTAGTATTGCATGGCTCTAGAGAATGTTCACTATTTAACCTACAATGTTTTTAACCTCACAAATATTTATTCTGTTCTTTCTTGGGGGATGAATGGTTTACAGTCAACAGTTCCATGTAATAGTGGGCACGGGGTGGGGGGTAATTTTTCCCACTACCCCTGTATTTCTGTACATCCTTTGTAACTTTCTTATTGAGGAGAAGCAAACAGTCATAAATTGAGAGAGCAGGGCCCAAGCAGGAAGAGAGACAGAGAGACATCTGCAGCTCTGATTTGTCACTAGCCCAGCTTTTCCCTAGCTGGGTAAGTGTGACCAGGGGCTCAAAACAGGGTCCTGGGATTCCACATAGTTCCCTGGCAGCTCCACCAGCTGTCCCTCCAACCCATGCTCCCTTCGTTGTCCATGTAACTATCGATCTGCTCTAGGCATTTCTCACCTTCATATGCCAGAAACTTAACACTTCTCCCTTCCACCCATGAAACTTTGACCTTTTGCTAGGGTGCAAAACAGCAACTCCAATCCAAGTTATTTTCGGGACAAGTGTGTACGTCTCTGTGGGAAGGTGTGTGTGTGTGTGTGTGTGTGTGTGTGTGTGTAAGTGTGCATAAGTGTGTTTCAGTTAAGATTACCGCTGTTGTTTCTTTATTCCTGACACAGGGACTTAGGAACTGGGTTGTGTTATGACAAAGGAAGTTTCCACTGCACAAGTGGTTTTTCAAGTATGAATTGGCACATTGGATCGTGGACTCTGTTGTGCATTCTCCCAGGTGGTCCTCAGATGGGTTCTTTCCTTTGCTATTCCCATGCTGTGTGTAATTTTCTGGGTAGACTCAAAGAGGAGTGGCATGGGGAGCTCAGCTGCATTCTGCTGTATGTCCAGAAGGTGGCGGCAAAGACCATAGTTGAGTGTAGTGATTCTGTGGAATGAGGAGAACTCTAGGAATTGTGGCCCGTGGACAGCAGGGTTGAAATTGACGTAGAGTGCCCTAGACATCTGTTCTTTCCTGTGGGGTGGGGGGATCCCCCATTTGGCTTTGCAAGTGGAAGGGGTTTCTCTCTTTGCCTGGGATGACTCTACTGGGAGCTTGTGAATCCCTGTGCTCAGCTGCATTCTGCTGGATGTCCACAAGAGGGCAGCACCAGGGCGGGACTAAGGCTCCATGGGGCAAGTGCCCTGAGGCACTGGGCTAGGAGAGTGGCGACAGTGTTTCTGGGTGTGCCCCAAGAGCATGGCCAGCCTAGCGCAGGCAGGCAGTGTCCTAAGGATGGGCCCAGACAGGAGCTGTGGGGGTCGTGTTTGCAGAAACAGGGCCTTCAGAGGATGGCAGAAAGTCCCCGGGGGCGGGCCTCAGAGCCCGTGCCCAATGAGCCTGAGGGGAGGGCCCAGTGGGTATTCATAGAGACAGCTGGCCAATCAGAGAGGAGGAACGTCACCCTCAGGGGCGTGAAGCAAGAGCTGGCCAATGAGAACAGAGGAGGAGTTGCGTGGGTGGGCCTCAGAGAGCAGCCCACCAATGAGAGCCTGGGTGCTGGCTCTGGGTGGGCGTACCCCTGGAGGTCAGCCAATCAGGGTCCAGCGGAAGTGCCTGGGGGGCGGGCCCACGGGAGGCTGTCCAATGAGCGCCTGGGGTGGGCCTCGTGGGCGGAGCCCAGGAGGCTGGCCAATCATGGGGCAAGGGCGGTGACCTTCCTGGGCGTGCCTTAGGAACTGGCCTATCAGGGGGCGCCCCTCAGACAGCAGCCCGCCAATGGGAGCCAAGAGAAGGCTGGCTGGGGGCGTGTCCCTGGGACACCAGGCCAATCAGAGTCGAGCGGAAGTGGCTGGTGGGCGGGCCTTCCGGAGGCTGCCCAATCAGCGTGTTGCAGGACCGTGTGGGCGGTGCTCAAGGCCGCTGGCCAATCACTGACTAGGGGCCCGGACCCTCCTGGGCGTGTCCAAGCACACTGGCCAATGAGATTGCTGGTGGGGTTCTGGGCGTGGCCTAGGCCTCTGGCCTATCAGAGCCTGGCTGGCGCCCTGTGGGCGGGCCTTCTGAAGGAATCCCGCCAATGGGAGCTCAGAGCTGGCCTTAAAAGGCTGGGCATGCTTCCAGGAAATGCGAAGCAGGGTTCAGCCCAGGGCCCTGCCTTGCAGAAGCTGTCCAGTGCGCATGTGTATAACTCCGTTTGTGCCTGTGCCTCTGTGGATTTGTGTGTGTGTGTGTGTGTTTGTGTGTGTGTGTGTGTGTCTGAGGGAGGGAGAGAGAGAGAGAACAACAGAATCACTGTGGCACAGGTGATTTTGTGCAAAACACTTGGCACATTCTGATTTACAGCTCAATATTGACACCAGGGCAGCTCTCCTTGACCCTTGGTCACTTTTCTTCTTTTCAGATGTAAAGACACTGAAGAGGGAGAGGTTTTTGCCCTGAGGCTTGCACTGGGAACTAGCAGCTGCCCTGTTTGTGTTGCCAGACTAGGAAACCTGTGGTGCCTGTCCATGTGGAGAGTCTCCTGGATGAGTTCCTTCTCGAGCCTTTTTCGCTCAGTCCCGTTGGAGCTGCATATAGCTATTGATTTGGAGATTTTATTCCTTTGGACAATTCTTTTCCTGATGCAAAGTTTCTCTCCAGGTTTTAGCAATCAATTGTGTGAATGTCACATCGAATCCATTGTAGAAAATGACTACATCAGTGTCTCTCTCTCTCTTTCTCTCTCTCTCTCTCTCTCTCTCTATATATATATATATATATATATATGTATGTAACATGTAGAGGTCTGAAAATATTTTTTAGCTAGAGACCTGCACAGCTCTGGATTAGGGTAGCAATGTGGATACACCTGGCCCTTCTGAGCCACAGTCATGAGAGACATCTCACAGAGCCATATCGTATATCACTCTACAAATCTCTCTCAGCACAAACTACCACTGCCAAATCATCTACTTCCCTCTTGCTCTTTTTGTCCACCGAGTCTTATCCCAAAACTGTAAATCAAAGAAGAAATAGACATAGTGCAGTTCCCTGCACACAGGACAGGCTGAGGCTGGACCAGGGAGATGCAATACGCCAGCCTGCATCTTGGCTGGAGCATCACTATGACTACTTCGAATTTGGAGAGGCGAGGGCAGTTTTGGAGAGTGGGCTGCCGGCCAAGGGTTGCTTCTCAGAGTGGCTAAGACCTAGATGTGCTAAGTGTTACCTTTCCTCACAAACATAAAATAGCAATGCCACTTGTAAGAAGTATGCATGGGCATGGAGGGTTTGTCTTCAGTGCTCTGGCACTGATCAACACAGGGCCAGAATTTCAGTCCTTGTCTGTCTCTGTCATTCTGTCTCTCTGACTGTCTCTACGTGCCTTCTTCACTGGGCCCTTACTGGAAGTCAGTGCATGCATCGTGAACTCAGCCTTCCTGGTGTTGAAATTTTCCTTTCTTTGCCCTTTGGATTATTTAGTCTCCTGCACATGGTGTAGTACAGAGGGGAACTGCGGAGACAGCGTTGCTGCTGCAGGTTCCAGGCATATGTCCATCTCCAGCTGCAGCTGTCCAGGCCCTCTGTGCTTGACTGCCATTCTCCAGGGCCCTGAGGCTGACACTCAGCCTCAATGCAGCCCTCCTCACCTTCCTGCACAGCATCCTTGTCCTTATTCCATGAGAGCCCCGGTCAAGGGAAGTGAAACTCGATCCCCCTGGCACACACACTGTGCTTTCCCTCTATTAAGCCAAATGGAAAGGATCTGTGGTACTGATGGCCACACCAGTGTCCAGATTTCCCATGCAAAACGGAAGCTTCCAGTGTTCAGAAAGAGGGTGTTTTGATGGCTGTGAAATGTCTTTTCCAAGTGCCTCATGGTGTTTCAAATCCCTTTGAAACCTGAAGTTCTTTCTTGTATCTAGGTAATATTTTCACCACTGGCCAGAAGGTCCGCCCAACTAGGAGCACAGCTATCCAGGGGTCAGGAGGTCTTCCAGCCTGCTAGCTCCTGGAGGGATTCCTGAGTATGTCCTCAGGGCCCAAGTGTAAAAGGTGTTTCCAATTGCCTTGATTAGCAGCAGCCAGGCCCTCAGGTGAGGGGCGGGGCTGTGATCTTGACTGGAAGCCCCTAATTTGGCCAATGGAGGCATCCATCTTTTTTTGTCTGTCCATAGCAAGGGCCCGGGGAGTTTGTGCTTCCTGCAAGCAGAGCGACATTGTATGGGACACTCATGCAAGCCTACTTCTAGGAATCTCTCTGAGTGTGATGTGTGGACACCAGGACACCATGATCAGGGATGTGAGGCCACAGGAGCAATTGCCTTAGCCGGATCCAAAGGGTAGGTGTAAGGGGCCGGGTTCATCCACTATTGTTTGGTTCAACACACTTCCCATCTATGTGGAAACACAGCCCTTTCTGGGTACTTTCTGGGATTGTAATCTGCTGCCCTGAGCAGTGGACTGAGAGCCTGGAGGCTGAGTAGGCAGCCAAACGTGACTGGACAGGCTCAAGCCCCTGAATTCTGAGGGGTGCCCCAGCTTCCCCCATTGGCAGTGTTTGGATCATAGTGAGGCATGGCATTGATTCGGAACTCAGGAGAGTGAGACATGAGAGTCCCTTTGCATATGCATTCTTGCTTAGCCACAATCTGGGCTAGCTGGCTTGCCCTGACCAGATAGGTTCTCTGTACATAAGTTGCAGGAGAGGCTGGCTCCCTTGCCACCCATGCTCTGAGACTACTACAGGTGATCTCTGAGCACACACAGACACACACAAACAGACAGACAGACACACACACACACACACACACACACACACATTACTGTCAGGTTGGTAGTAGAGCCTATGGTGAAGGCTGGGGCTGTCTGGGGTCTGTGGGCATGAGAGCTGCTGCCTTACAATCTCTACAAGCCAGGTTTGAACCTGTCATCAATGAACACAGTGTAGGAGGTTTTTGAATTCTGGTCTCTTTCCAACTCATCTATTTCTCTTCTCGCCTTCTCTATCTCTAACTCTCACATGCTCTCACACACTCTGTCTTCACTCATTAATATTTTACTTAGATTCTTATTTTACTGACAGGCCCAGATAGACAAAGAGAGTTACCAGAGCACTGCTGAGCTCTGGCTTGTTGTGTTGGCGATTTCACCTAGGCTACTGGAGCCTCAGTTTGTAAGTCTTTCTGACACAAGCCATATTCTGTCTCCTCATTTCCATGCCAGTATCGCTCAGAGTTTATAATAAAGATATACATACATGTATATATATATACATATAGATTTATATATCTGTCATTTTTAGAATGTTCGACCTATGTATTTGACCTTCTTTCAGAATTACCACATTTATAACAGCCTAGTTTTTCTGAAATAATTGGCCATATAGTTGGAGCAGGATTCAATACAATTATAAATAATAGAACCTTCCAGTAGCATTTCTAATCGTGTTTCTATTAGCATCCTTATTGTAATTATCATGGCCCAGATCTTCCCTCCTTTTTCTAGCTAGTGTAAGCTTCAATACGTATGTGTTTGTTTTCTTTCTCCGGAAATCTTAATGTCCCTGGACCCTGAAGTGTTAGGGAATTTTTGAAGCAGCCCTCTGTTTCTCAGCAGATGGTTTCTATGTTTCTGCTGTCATCAGGTCTTCTTGTGGTTTTTGTCTTTATTTATTTTTATTGTTTCAAGTCCTCCTAGATCATCCCCATTTATTTGCATATTTATTGATTTAGTCAGGTATCACATGTGGCATCATTTCTTCTGCTTGAGAGATTTTCTCTTATAACTGAAGGGAACTTTGGATGCACAATACATTTCCTGGGGCAAATACTACACACATATGGTGAAGGCTTGGGTTGTCTGGGGTCTGTGGGCATTAGAGCTGCTGCGTGACAATCTCTACAACCCAGGTTTGAACCTGTCATGAATGAACACAGCCTAGGGGTTTTTTGACTTCTGGTCTATTTCCAACTCTTCTATTTCTCTTCTCGCCATCTCTGTCTCTGACTCTCACAGGCTCTCTCTCACTCTGTCTGAACTCAGGAATATTTTACTTATATCCTTATTTTATTGACAGGCCCAGATATACAAAGAGAGTGGCCAGAGCACTGCTGAGCTCTGGCTGGTTTTGTTTGTGATTTCACCTAGGCTACTGGAGCCTCTGATTGGTAAGTCTCTCTGACTTAAGCCATATTCTGTCTCCTCATATCCATGGCAGTATCTCTCAGACTTTATAATAAAGATATACATCCATATACATATATAAATATACATATATATCTCTGTCATTTTTAGAATTGTCAACCTATGTAATTGATCTTAATCAGAATTCACACATTTACAACAGGTTCCTTTTTCCCTACTAATTGGCCACATAGTTGGAGCAGGATTCAATACAATTATAAATAATAGAACCTTCCAGTAGCATTTCTAATAGCATTTCTATCAGCATCCTTATTTTAATTATCATAGTACAGAACTTGCCTCCTTTCTCTAGTGTAAGCTTCAATACATATGAGTTTCTTTTCATTCTCCCGAAATCTTAATTTCCCTGGACTCTGAAGGGTCTCGGAACTTTTGAAGCAGCCCTTGATTCACAGCAGATGGTTTCTATGTTTCTGCTGTCATCAGGTCTTCTTGTGCTTTTTGTTTTTATTTTTCATTTGTTTCAAATCCTCCTAGATAACCCCCATTTACTTGCATATTTATTTATTTATTTATTTATTTATTTATTTGGTTCTATATTACATGAGGGGTCCATTCTTCTGCTTGATAGATTTTTCTCTTATAATTGAAGGGAAGTTTACACTCACAATACATATCCTGTCGTAAATACTACACACATATGGTGAAGGCTGGGGTTGTCTGGGGTCTGTGGACAGGAGACTGATGCCTTACAATCTCGACAACCCAGGTTTGAACCTGTCATGTATGAACACAGAGTGGGAGCTTTTGGACTTCTGGTCTCTTTCCAACTCTTCTATTTCTCTTCTTGCCTTCTCTGTCTCTGACTCTCACAGGCTCTCACTCACTCTGTCTGCACTCATTAATATTTTACTTTTATACTATTTGACTGACAGGCCTAGATATACAAAGCGAGTCACCAGGGCCCGGCTGAGCTCTGGATTGTTTTGTTGGCGATTTCACCTAGGTTTCTGGAGCCTCAGCTTTGTAAGTCTCTCTGGCACAAGCCATACTCTGTCTCCTCATAGCCATGCCAGTATCCCTCATAGTTGATAATAAAGATACACATACAGATATGTACATATACATACATATATATATATATATATATATCAGACATTTTTAGAATTGTTGACCTTTTTATTTGATCTGAATGCAGAATTACCGCATTTATAATAGCCTCCTTATTCATAAATAATTGGTCACATAGTTGGAGCAGGATTCACTACAGTTATAAATTATAAACTTTCCAGGAGCATTTCCAATAGCCTTTCTATCAGTATCCTTATTGTAATTATCATAGCACAGAACTTGCCTCCATTTTCTAGTGTAAGCTTCAAATCGTATGCGTTTCTTTTCATTCTCGGAATTCGTAATTTGCCTGGACCCTGTGTGTCAGGGAATTTTTGAAGCAGCCCTCTGTTTCTCAGCAGACGTTTTCTATATTTCTGCTGTCATCAGGTCTTCCTGTGGTGTTTGTTTTTATTTTTTATTTTTTTCAAATCCTCTTAGATCATTCCCATTTATTTGCATATTTATTTATTTATTTATTTCGTCCGATATCACATGAGGGGTCATTTCTTCTGCCTGATAGATTTTCTCTTATAATTGAAGGGAACTTTTGACACACAATACATTTCCTTTTGCAGATACTACACACTACTACAACTGCTACTGCACTGTTTTTGACAGTGACATCCAATGCACAATGGATTAGTATTGCATGGCTCTAGAGAATGTTCACTATTTAACCTACAATGTTTTTAACCTCACAAATATTTATTCTGTTCTTTCTTGGGGGATGAATGGTTTACAGTCAACAGTTCCATGTAATAGTGGGCACGGGGTGGGGGGTAATTTTTCCCACTACCCCTGTATTTCTGTACATCCTTTGTAACTTTCTTATTGAGGAGAAGCAAACAGTCATAAATTGAGAGAGCAGGGCCCAAGCAGGAAGAGAGACAGAGAGACATCTGCAGCTCTGATTTGTCACTAGCCCAGCTTTTCCCTAGCTGGGTAAGTGTGACCAGGGGCTCAAAACAGGGTCCTGGGATTCCACATAGTTCCCTGGCAGCTCCACCAGCTGTCCCTCCAACCCATGCTCCCTTCGTTGTCCATGTAACTATCGATCTGCTCTAGGCATTTCTCACCTTCATATGCCAGAAACTTAACACTTCTCCCTTCCACCCATGAAACTTTGACCTTTTGCTAGGGTGCAAAACAGCAACTCCAATCCAAGTTATTTTCGGGACAAGTGTGTACGTCTCTGTGGGAAGGTGTGTGTGTGTGTGTGTGTGTGTGCAAGTGTGCATAAGTGTGTTTCAGTTATGATTACCGCTGTTGTTTCTTTATTCCTGACGCAGGGACTTAGGAACTGGGTTGTGTTATGACAAAGGAAGTTTCCACTGCACAAGTGGTTTTTCAAGTATGAATTGGCACATTGGATTGTGGACTCTGTTGTGCATTCTCCCAGGTGGTCCTCAGATGGGTTCTTTCCTTTGCTATTCCCATGCTGTGTGTAATTTTCTGGGTAGACTCAAAGAGGAGTGGCATGGGGAGCTCAGCTGCATTCTGCTGTATGTCCACAAGGTGGCGGCAAAGACCATAGTTGAGTGTAGTGATTCTGTGGAATGAGGAGAACTCTAGGAATTGTGGCCCGTGGACAGCAGGGTTGAAATTGACGTAGAGTGCCCTAGACATCTGTTCTTTCCTGTGGGGTGGGGGGATCCCCCATTTGGCTTTGCAAGTGGAAGGGGTTTCTCTCTTTGTCTGGGATGACTCTACTGGGAGCTTGTGAATCCCTGTGCTCAGCTGCATTGTGCTGGGTGTCCACAAGAGGGCAGCACCAGGGCGGGACTAAGGCTCCATGGGGCAAGTGCCCTGAGGCACTGGGCTAGGAGAGTGGCGACAGTGTTTCTGGGTGTGCCCCAAGAGCATGGCCAGCCTAGCGCAGGCAGGCAGTGTCCTAAGGATGGGCCCAGACAGGAGCTGTGGGGGTCGTGTTTGCAGAAACAGGGCCTTCAGAGGATGGCAGAAAGTCCCCGGGGGCGGGCCTCAGAGCCCGTGCCCAATGAGCCTGAGGGGAGGGCCCAGTGGGTATTCATAGAGACAGCTGGCCAATCAGAGAGGAGGAACGTCACCCTCAGGGGCGTGAAGCAAGAGCTGGCTAATGAGAACAGAGGAGGAGTTGCGTGGGCGGGCCTCAGAGAGCAGCCCACCAATGAGAGCCTGGGTGCTGGCTCTGGGTGGGCATACCCCTGGAGGTCAGCCAATCAGGGTCCCGCGGAAGTGCCTGGGGGGCGGGCCCTCGGGAGGCTGTCCAATGAGCGCCTGGGGCGGGCCTCGTGGGCGGAGCCCAGGAGGCTGGCCAATCATGGGGCAAGGGCGGTGACCTTCCTGGGCGTGCCTTAGGAACTGGCCTATCAGAGGGCGCCCCTCAGACAGCAGCCCGCCAATGGGAGCCAAGAGAAGGCTGGCTGGGGGCGTGTCCCTGGGACACCAGGCCAATCAGAGTCGAGCGGAAGTGGCTGGTGGGCGGGCCTTCCGGAGGCTGCCCAATCAGCGTGCTGCAGGGCCGTGTAGGCGGTGCTCAAGGCCGCTGGCCAATCACTGACTAGGGGCCCGGACCCTCCTGGGGTGTCCAAGCACACTGGCCAATGAGATTGCTGGTGCGGTTCTGGGCGTGGCCTAGGCCTCTGGCCTATCAGAGCCTGGCTGGCGCCCTGTGGGCGGGCCTTCTGAAAGAATCCCGCCAATGGGAGCTCAGAGCTGGCCTTAAAAGGCTGGGCGTGCTTCCAGGAAATGCGAAGCAGGGTTCAGCCTAGGGCCCTGCCTTGCAGAAGCTGTCCAGTGCGCATGTGTATAACTCCGTTTGTGCCTGTGCCTCTGTGGATTTGTGTGTGTGTGTGTGTGTCTGAGGGAGGGAGAGAGAGAGAGAACAACAGAATCACTGTGGCACAGGTGATTTTGTGCAAACACTTGGCACATTCTGATTTACAGCTCAATATTGACACCAGGGCAGCTCTCCTTGGCCCTTGGTCACTTTTCTTCTTTTCAGATGGAAAGACACTGAAGAGGGAGAGGTTTTTGCCCTGAGGCTTGCACTGGGAACTAGCAGCTGCCCTGTTTGTGTTGCCAGACTAGGAAACCTGTGGTGCCTGTCCATGTGGAGAGTCTCCTGGATGAGTTCCTTCTCGAGCCTTTTTCGCTCGGTCCCGTTGGAGCTGCATATAGCTAATGATTTGGAGATTTTATTCCTTTGGACAATTCTTTTCCTGATGCAAAGGTTCTCTCCAGGTTTTAGCAATCAATTGTGTGAATGTCACATCGAATCCATTGTAGAAAATGACTACATCAGTGTCTCTCTCTCTCTTTCTCTCTCTCTCTCTATCTCTCTCTCTATATATATATGTATGTAACATGTAGAGGTCTGAAAATATTTTTTAGCTAGAGACCTGCACAGCTCTGGATTAGGGTAGCAATGTGGATACACCTGGCCCTTCTGAGCCACAGTCATGAGAGACATCTCACAGAGCCATATCGTATATCACTCTACAAATCTCTCTCAGCACAAACTACCACTGCCAAATCATCTACTTCCCTCTTGCTCTTTTTGTCCACCGAGTCTTATCCCAAAACTGTAAATCAAAGAAGAAATAGACATAGTGCAGTTCCCTGCACACAGGACAGGCTGAGGCTGGACCAGGGAGATGCAATACGCCAGCCTGCATCTTGGCTGGAGCATCACTATGACTACTTCGAATTTGGAGAGGCGAGGGCAGTTTTGCAGAGTGGGCTGCCGGCCAAGGGTTGCTTCTCAGAGTGGCTAAGACCTAGATGTGCTAAGTGTTACCTTTCCTCACAAACATAAAATAGCAATGCCACTTGTAAGAAGTATGCATGGGCATGGAGGGTTTGTCTTCAGTGCTCTGGCACTGATCAACACAGGGCCAGAATTTCAGTCCTTGTCTGTCTCTGTCATTCTGTCTCTCTGACTGTCTCTACGTGCCTTCTTCACTGGGCCCTTACTGGAAGTCAGTGCATGCATCGTGAACTCAGCCTTCCTGGTGTTGAAATTTTCCTTTCTTTGCCCTTTGGATTATTTAGTCTCCTGCACATGGTGTAGTACAGAGGGGAACTGCGGAGACAGCGTTGCTGCTGCAGGTTCCAGGCATATGTCCATCTCCAGCTGCAGCTGTCCAGGCCCTCTGTGCTTGACTGCCATTCTCCAGGGCCCTGAGGCTGACACTCAGCCTCAATGCAGCCCTCCTCACCTTCCTGCACAGCATCCTTGTCCTTATTCCATGAGAGCCCCGGTCAAGGGAAGTGAAACTCGATCCCCCTGGCACACACACTGTGCTTTCCCTCTATTAAGCCAAATGGAAAGGATCTGTGGTACTGATGGCCACACCAGTGTCCAGATTTCCCATGCAAAACGGAAGCTTCCAGTGTTCAGAAAGAGGGTGTTTTGATGGCTGTGAAATGTCTTTTCCAAGTGCCTCATGGTGTTTCAAATCCCTTTGAAACCTGAAGTTCTTTCTTGTATCTAGGTAATATTTTCACCACTGGCCAGAAGGGCCGCCCAACTAGGAGCACAGCTATCCAGGGGTCAGGAGGTCTTCCAGCCTGCTAGCTCCTGGAGGGATTCCTGAGTATGTCCTCAGGGCCCAAGTGTAAAAGGTGTTTCCAATTGCCTTGATTAGCAGCAGCCAGGCCCTCAGGTGAGGGGCGGGGCTGTGATCTTGACTGGAAGCCCCTAATTTGGCCAATGGAGGCATCCATCTTTTTTTGTCTGTCCATAGCAAGGGCCCGGGGAGTTTGTGCTTCCTGCAAGCAGAGCGACATTGTATGGGACACTCATGCAAGCCTACTTCTAGGAATCTCTCTGAGTGTGATGTGTGGACACCAGGACACCATGATCAGGGATGTGAGGCCACAGGAGCAATTGCCTTAGCCGGATCCAAAGGGTAGGTGTAAGGGGCCGGGTTCATCCACTATTGTTTGGTTCAACACACTTCCCATCTATGTGGAAACACAGCCCTTTCTGGGTACTTTCTGGGATTGTAATCTGCTGCCCTGAGCAGTGGACTGAGAGCCTGGAGGCTGAGTAGGCAGCCAAACGTGACTGGACAGGCTCAAGCCCCTGAATTCTGAGGGGTGCCCCAGCTTCCCCCATTGGCAGTGTTTGGATCATAGTGAGGCATGGCATTGATTCGGAACTCAGGAGAGTGAGACATGAGAGTCCCTTTGCATATGCATTCTTGCTTAGCCACAATCTGGGCTAGCTGGCTTGCCCTGACCAGATAGGTTCTCTGTACATAAGTTGCAGGAGAGGCTGGCTCCCTTGCCACCCATGCTCTGAGACTACTACAGGTGATCTCTGAGCACACACAGACACACACAAACAGACAGACAGACAGACACACACACACACACACACACACACACATTACTGTCAGGTTGGTAGTAGAGCCTATGGTGAAGGCTGGGGCTGTCTGGGGTCTGTGGGCATGAGAGCTGCTGCCTTACAATCTCTACAAGCCAGGTTTGAACCTGTCATCAATGAACACAGTGTAGGAGGTTTTTGAATTCTGGTCTCTTTCCAACTCATCTATTTCTCTTCTCGCCTTCTCTATCTCTAACTCTCACATGCTCTCACACACTCTGTCTTCACTCATTAATATTTTACTTAGATTCTTATTTTACTGACAGGCCCAGATAGACAAAGAGAGTTACCAGAGCACTGCTGAGCTCTGGCTTGTTGTGTTGGCGATTTCACCTAGGCTACTGGAGCCTCAGTTTGTAAGTCTTTCTGACACAAGCCATATTCTGTCTCCTCATTTCCATGCCAGTATCGCTCAGAGTTTATAATAAAGATATACATACATGTATATATATATACATATAGATTTATATATCTGTCATTTTTAGAATGTTCGACCTATGTATTTGACCTTCTTTCAGAATTACCACATTTATAACAGCCTAGTTTTTCTGAAATAATTGGCCATATAGTTGGAGCAGGATTCAATACAATTATAAATAATAGAACCTTCCAGTAGCATTTCTAATCGTGTTTCTATTAGCATCCTTATTGTAATTATCATGGCCCAGATCTTCCCTCCTTTTTCTAGCTAGTGTAAGCTTCAATACGTATGTGTTTGTTTTCTTTCTCCGGAAATCTTAATGTCCCTGGACCCTGAAGTGTTAGGGAATTTTTGAAGCAGCCCTCTGTTTCTCAGCAGATGGTTTCTATGTTTCTGCTGTCATCAGGTCTTCTTGTGGTTTTTGTCTTTATTTATTTTTATTGTTTCAAGTCCTCCTAGATCATCCCCATTTATTTGCATATTTATTGATTTAGTCAGGTATCACATGTGGCATCATTTCTTCTGCTTGAGAGATTTTCTCTTATAACTGAAGGGAACTTTGGATGCACAATACATTTCCTGGGGCAAATACTACACACATATGGTGAAGGCTTGGGTTGTCTGGGGTCTGTGGGCATTAGAGCTGCTGCGTGACAATCTCTACAACCCAGGTTTGAACCTGTCATGAATGAACACAGCCTAGGGGTTTTTTGACTTCTGGTCTATTTCCAACTCTTCTATTTCTCTTCTCGCCATCTCTGTCTCTGACTCTCACAGGCTCTCTCTCACTCTGTCTGAACTCAGGAATATTTTACTTATATCCTTATTTTATTGACAGGCCCAGATATACAAAGAGAGTGGCCAGAGCACTGCTGAGCTCTGGCTGGTTTTGTTTGTGATTTCACCTAGGCTACTGGAGCCTCTGATTGGTAAGTCTCTCTGACTTAAGCCATATTCTGTCTCCTCATATCCATGGCAGTATCTCTCAGACTTTATAATAAAGATATACATCCATATACATATATAAATATACATATATATCTCTGTCATTTTTAGAATTGTCAACCTATGTAATTGATCTTAATCAGAATTCACACATTTACAACAGGTTCCTTTTTCCCTACTAATTGGCCACATAGTTGGAGCAGGATTCAATACAATTATAAATAATAGAACCTTCCAGTAGCATTTCTAATAGCATTTCTATCAGCATCCTTATTTTAATTATCATAGTACAGAACTTGCCTCCTTTCTCTAGTGTAAGCTTCAATACATATGAGTTTCTTTTCATTCTCCCGAAATCTTAATTTCCCTGGACTCTGAAGGGTCTCGGAACTTTTGAAGCAGCCCTTGATTCACAGCAGATGGTTTCTATGTTTCTGCTGTCATCAGGTCTTCTTGTGCTTTTTGTTTTTATTTTTCATTTGTTTCAAATCCTCCTAGATAACCCCCATTTACTTGCATATTTATTTATTTATTTATTTATTTATTTATTTGGTTCTATATTACATGAGGGGTCCATTCTTCTGCTTGATAGATTTTTCTCTTATAATTGAAGGGAAGTTTACACTCACAATACATATCCTGTCGTAAATACTACACACATATGGTGAAGGCTGGGGTTGTCTGGGGTCTGTGGACAGGAGACTGATGCCTTACAATCTCGACAACCCAGGTTTGAACCTGTCATGTATGAACACAGAGTGGGAGCTTTTGGACTTCTGGTCTCTTTCCAACTCTTCTATTTCTCTTCTTGCCTTCTCTGTCTCTGACTCTCACAGGCTCTCACTCACTCTGTCTGCACTCATTAATATTTTACTTTTATATTATTTGACTGACAGGCCCAGATATACAGAGCGAGTCACCAGGGCCCGGCTGAGCTCTGGATTGTTTTGTTGGCGATTTCACCTAGGTTTCTGGAGCCTCAGCTTTGTAAGTCTCTCTGGCACAAGCCATACTCTGTCTCCTCATAGCCATGCCAGTATCCCTCATAGTTGATAATAAAGATACACATACATATATGTACATATACATATATATATATATATATATATATCAGACATTTTTAGAATTGTTGACCTTTTTATTTGATCTGAATGCAGAATTACCGCATTTATAATAGCCTCCTTATTCATAAATAATTGGTCACATAGTTGGAGCAGGATTCACTACAATTATAAATTATAAACTTTCCAGGAGCATTTCCAATAGCCTTTCTATCAGTATCCTTATTGTAATTATCATAGCACAGAACTTGCCTCCATTTTCTAGTGTAAGCTTCAAATCGTATGCATTTCTTTTCATTCTCGGAATTCGTAATTTGCCTGGACCCTGTGTGTCAGGGAATTTTTGAAGCAGCCCTCTATTTCTCAGCAGACGTTTTCTATATTTCTGCTGTCATCAGGTCTTCCTGTGGTGTTTGTTTTTATTTTTTTATTTTTTTCAAATCCTCTTAGATCATTCCCATTTATTTGCATATTTATTTATTTATTTATTTATTTCGTCCGATATCACATGAGGGGTCATTTCTTCTGCCTGATAGATTTTCTCTTATAATTGAAGGGAACTTTTGACACACAATACATTTCCTTTTGCAGATACTATACACTACTACAACTGCTACTGCACTGTTTTTGACAGTGACATCCAATGCACAATGGATTAGTATTGCATGGCTCTAGAGAATGTTCACTATTTAACCTACAATGTTTTTAACCTCACAAATATTTATTCTGTTCTTTCTTGGGGGATGAATGGTTTACAGTCAACAGTTCCATGTAATAGTGGGCACGGGGTGGGGGGTAATTTTTCCCACTACCCCTGTATTTCTGTACATCCTTTGTAACTTTCTTATTGAGGAGAAGCAAACAGTCATAAATTGAGAGAGCAGGGCCCAAGCAGGAAGAGAGACAGAGAGACATCTGCAGCTCTGATTTGTCACTAGCCCAGCTTTTCCCTAGCTGGGTAAGTGTGACCAGGGGCTCAAAACAGGGTCCTGGGATTCCACATAGTTCCCTGGCAGCTCCACCAGCTGTCCCTCCAACCCATGCTCCCTTCGTTGTCCATGTAACTATTGATCTGCTCTAGGCATTTCTCACCTTCATATGCCAGAAACTTAACACTTCTCCCTTCCACCCATGAAACTTTGACCTTTTGCTAGGGTGCAAAACAGCAACTCCAATCCAAGTTATTTTCGGGACAAGTGTGTACGTCTCTGTGGGAAGGTGTGTGTGTGTGTGTGTGTGTGTGTGTGTGTAAGTGTGCATAAGTGTGTTTCAGTTAAGATTACCGCTGTTGTTTCTTTATTCCTGACACAGGGACTTAGGAACTGGGTTGTGTTATGACAAAGGAAGTTTCCACTGCACAAGTGGTTTTTCAAGTATGAATTGGCACATTGGATCGTGGACTCTGTTGTGCATTCTCCCAGGTGGTCCTCAGATGGGTTCTTTCCTTTGCTATTCCCATGCTGTGTGTAATTTTCTGGGTAGACTCAAAGAGGAGTGGCATGGGGAGCTCAGCTGCATTCTGCTGTATGTCCAGAAGGTGGCGGCAAAGACCATAGTTGAGTGTAGTGATTCTGTGGAATGAGGAGAACTCTAGGAATTGTGGCCCGTGGACAGCAGGGTTGAAATTGACGTAGAGTGCCCTAGACATCTGTTCTTTCCTGTGGGGTGGGGGGATCCCCCATTTGGCTTTGCAAGTGGAAGGGGTTTCTCTCTTTGCCTGGGATGACTCTACTGGGAGCTTGTGAATCCCTGTGCTCAGCTGCATTCTGCTGGGTGTCCACAAGAGGGCAGCACCAGGGCGGGACTAAGGCTCCATGGGGCAAGTGCCCTGAGGCACTGGGCTAGGAGAGTGGCGACAGTGTTTCTGGGTGTGCCCCAAGAGCATGGCCAGCCTAGCGCAGGCAGGCAGTGTCCTAAGGATGGGCCCAGACAGGAGCTGTGGGGGTCGTGTTTGCAGAAACAGGGCCTTCAGAGGATGGCAGAAAGTCCCCGGGGGCGGGCCTCAGAGCCCGTGCCCAATGAGCCTGAGGGGAGGGCCCAGTGGGTATTCATAGAGACAGCTGGCCAATCAGAGAGGAGGAAAGTCACCCTCAGGGGCGTGAAGCAAGAGCTGGCCAATGAGAACAGAGGAGGAGTTGCGTGGGTGGGCCTCAGAGAGCAGCCCACCAATGAGAGCCTGGGTGCTGGCTCTGGGTGGGCGTACCCCTGGAGGTCAGCCAATCAGGGTCCAGCGGAAGTGCCTGGGGGGCGGGCCCACGGGAGGCTGTCCAATGAGCGCCTGGGGCGGGCCTCGTGGGCGGAGCCCAGGAGGCTGGCCAATCATGGGGCAAGGGCGGTGACCTTCCTGGGCGTGCCTTAGGAACTGGCCTATCAGGGGGCGCCCCTCAGACAGCAGCCCGCCAATGGGAGCCAAGAGAAGGCTGGCTGGGGGCGTGTCCCTGGGACACCAGGCCAATCAGAGTCGAGCGGAAGTGGCTGGTGGGCGGGCCTTCCGGAGGCTGCCCAATCAGCATGCTGCAGGGCCGTGTGGGCGGTGCTCAAGGCCGCTGGCCAATCACTGACTAGGGGCCCGGACCCTCCTGGGCGTGTCCAAGCACACTGGCCAATGAGATTGCTGGTGGGGTTCTGGGCGTGGTCTAGGCCTCTGGCCTATCAGAGCCTGGCTGGCGCCCTGTGGGCTGGCCTTCTGAAGGAATCCCGCCAATGGGAGCTCAGAGCTGGCCTTAAAAGGCTGGGCGTGCTTCCAGGAAATGCGAAGCAGGGTTCAGCCCAGGGCCCTGCCTTGCAGAAGCTGTCCAGTGCGCATGTGTATAACTCCGTTTGTGCCTGTGCCTCTGTGGATTTGTGTGTGTGTGTGTGTGTTTGTGTGTGTGTGTGTGTGTCTGAGGGAGGGAGAGAGAGAGAGAACAACAGAATCACTGTGGCATAGGTCATTTTGTGCAAAACACTTGGCACATTCTGATTTACAGCTCAATATTGACACCAGGGCAGCTCTCCTTGACCCTTGGTCACTTTTCTTCTTTTCAGATGTAAAGACACTGAAGAGGGAGAGGTTTTTGCCCTGAGGCTTGCACTGGGAACTAGCAGCTGCCCTGTTTGTGTTGCCAGACTAGGAAACCTGTGGTGCCTGTCCATGTGGAGAGTCTCCTGGATGAGTTCTTTCTCGAGCCTTTTTCGCTCAGTCCCGTTGGAGCTGCATATAGCTATTGATTTGGAGATTTTATTCCTTTGGACAATTCTTTTCCTGATGCAAAGTTTCTCTCCAGGTTTTAGCAATCAATTGTGTGAATGTCACATCGAATCCATTGTAGAAAATGACTACATCAGTGTCTCTCTCTCTCTTTCTCTCTCTCTCTCTCTCTCTCTCTCTCTATATATATATATATATATATATGTATGTAACATGTAGAGGTCTGAAAATATTTTTTAGCTAGAGACCTGCACAGCTCTGGATTAGGGTAGCAATGTGGATACACCTGGCCCTTCTGAGCCACAGTCATGAGAGACATCTCACAGAGCCATATCGTATATCACTCTACAAATCTCTCTCAGCACAAACTACCACTGCCAAATCATCTACTTCCCTCTTGCTCTTTTTGTCCACCGAGTCTTATCCCAAAACTGTAAATCAAAGAAGAAATAGACATAGTGCAGTTCCCTGCACACAGGACAGGCTGAGGCTGGACCAGGGAGATGCAATACGCCAGCCTGCATCTTGGCTGGAGCATCACTATGACTACTTCGAATTTGGAGAGGCGAGGGCAGTTTTGGAGAGTGGGCTGCCGGCCAAGGGTTGCTTCTCAGAGTGGCTAAGACCTAGATGTGCTAAGTGTTACCTTTCCTCACAAACATAAAATAGCAATGCCACTTGTAAGAAGTATGCATGGGCATGGAGGGTTTGTCTTCAGTGCTCTGGCACTGATCAACACAGGGCCAGAATTTCAGTCCTTGTCTGTCTCTGTCATTCTGTCTCTCTGACTGTCTCTACGTGCCTTCTTCACTGGGCCCTTACTGGAAGTCAGTGCATGCATCGTGAACTCAGCCTTCCTGGTGTTGAAATTTTCCTTTCTTTGCCCTTTGGATTATTTAGTCTCCTGCACATGGTGTAGTACAGAGGGGAACTGCGGAGACAGCGTTGCTGCTGCAGGTTCCAGGCATATGTCCATCTCCAGCTGCAGCTGTCCAGGCCCTCTGTGCTTGACTGCCATTCTCCAGGGCCCTGAGGCTGACACTCAGCCTCAATGCAGCCCTCCTCACCTTCCTGCACAGCATCCTTGTCCTTATTCCATGAGAGCCCCGGTCAAGGGAAGTGAAACTCGATCCCCCTGGCACACACACTGTGCTTTCCCTCTATTAAGCCAAATGGAAAGGATCTGTGGTACTGATGGCCACACCAGTGTCCAGATTTCCCATGCAAAACGGAAGCTTCCAGTGTTCAGAAAGAGGGTGTTTTGATGGCTGTGAAATGTCTTTTCCAAGTGCCTCATGGTGTTTCAAATCCCTTTGAAACCTGAAGTTCTTTCTTGTATCTAGGTAATATTTTCACCACTGGCCAGAAGGGCCGCCCAACTAGGAGCACAGCTATCCAGGGGTCAGGAGGTCTTCCAGCCTGCTAGCTCCTGGAGGGATTCCTGAGTATGTCCTCAGGGCCCAAGTGTAAAAGGTGTTTCCAATTGCCTTGATTAGCAGCAGCCAGGCCCTCAGGTGAGGGGCGGGGCTGTGATCTTGACTGGAAGCCCCTAATTTGGCCAATGGAGGCATCCATCTTTTTTTGTCTGTCCATAGCAAGGGCCCGGGGAGTTTGTGCTTCCTGCAAGCAGAGCGACATTGTATGGGACACTCATGCAAGCCTACTTCTAGGAATCTCTCTGAGTGTGATGTGTGGACACCAGGACACCATGATCAGGGATGTGAGGCCACAGGAGCAATTGCCTTAGCCGGATCCAAAGGGTAGGTGTAAGGGGCCGGGTTCATCCACTATTGTTTGGTTCAACACACTTCCCATCTATGTGGAAACACAGCCCTTTCTGGGTACTTTCTGGGATTGTAATCTGCTGCCCTGAGCAGTGGACTGAGAGCCTGGAGGCTGAGTAGGCAGCCAAACGTGACTGGACAGGCTCAAGCCCCTGAATTCTGAGGGGTGCCCCAGCTTCCCCCATTGGCAGTGTTTGGATCATAGTGAGGCATGGCATTGATTCGGAACTCAGGAGAGTGAGACATGAGAGTCCCTTTGCATATGCATTCTTGCTTAGCCACAATCTGGGCTAGCTGGCTTGCCCTGACCAGATAGGTTCTCTGTACATAAGTTGCAGGAGAGGCTGGCTCCCTTGCCACCCATGCTCTGAGACTACTACAGGTGATCTCTGAGCACACACAGACACACACAAACAGACAGACAGACACACACACACACACACACACACACACATTACTGTCAGGTTGGTAGTAGAGCCTATGGTGAAGGCTGGGGCTGTCTGGGGTCTGTGGGCATGAGAGCTGCTGCCTTACAATCTCTACAAGCCAGGTTTGAACCTGTCATCAATGAACACAGTGTAGGAGGTTTTTGAATTCTGGTCTCTTTCCAACTCATCTATTTCTCTTCTCGCCTTCTCTATCTCTAACTCTCACATGCTCTCACACACTCTGTTTTCACTCATTAATATTTTACTTAGATTCTTATTTTACTGACAGGCCCAGATAGACAAAGAGAGTTACCAGAGCACTGCTGAGCTCTGGCTTGTTGTGTTGGCGATTTCACCTAGGCTACTGGAGCCTCAGTTTGTAAGTCTTTCTGACACAAGCCATATTCTGTCTCCTCATTTCCATGCCAGTATCGCTCAGAGTTTATAATAAAGATATACATACATGTATATATATATACATATAGATTTATATATCTGTCATTTTTAGAATGTTCGACCTATGTATTTGACCTTCTTTCAGAATTACCACATTTATAACAGCCTAGTTTTTCTGAAATAATTGGCCATATAGTTGGAGCAGGATTCAATACAATTATAAATAATAGAACCTTCCAGTAGCATTTCTAATCGTGTTTCTATTAGCATCCTTATTGTAATTATCATGGCCCAGATCTTCCCTCCTTTTTCTAGCTAGTGTAAGCTTCAATACGTATGTGTTTGTTTTCTTTCTCCGGAAATCTTAATGTCCCTGGACCCTGAAGTGTTAGGGAATTTTTGAAGCAGCCCTCTGTTTCTCAGCAGATGGTTTCTATGTTTCTGCTGTCATCAGGTCTTCTTGTGGTTTTTGTCTTTATTTATTTTTATTGTTTCAAGTCCTCCTAGATCATCCCCATTTATTTGCATATTTATTGATTTAGTCAGGTATCACATGTGGCATCATTTCTTCTGCTTGAGAGATTTTCTCTTATAACTGAAGGGAACTTTTGATGCACAATACATTTCCTGGGGCAAATACTACACACATATGGTGAAGGCTTGGGTTGTCTGGGGTCTGTGGGCATTAGAGCTGCTGCGTGACAATCTCTACAACCCAGGTTTGAACCTGTCATGAATGAACACAGCCTAGGGGTTTTTTGACTTCTGGTCTATTTCCAACTCTTCTATTTCTCTTCTCGCCATCTCTGTCTCTGACTCTCACAGGCTCTCTCTCACTCTGTCTGAACTCAGGAATATTTTACTTATATCCTTATTTTATTGACAGGCCCAGATATACAAAGAGAGTGGCCAGAGCACTGCTGAGCTCTGGCTGGTTTTGTTTGTGATTTCACCTAGGCTACTGGAGCCTCTGATTGGTAAGTCTCTCTGACTTAAGCCATATTCTGTCTCCTCATATCCATGGCAGTATCTCTCAGACTTTATAATAAAGATATACATCCATATACATATATAAATATACATATATATCTCTGTCATTTTTAGAATTGTCAACCTATGTAATTGATCTTAATCAGAATTCACACATTTACAACAGGTTCCTTTTTCCCTACTAATTGGCCACATAGTTGGAGCAGGATTCAATACAATTATAAATAATAGAACCTTCCAGTAGCATTTCTAATAGCATTTCTATCAGCATCCTTATTTTAATTATCATAGTACAGAACTTGCCTCCTTTCTCTAGTGTAAGCTTCAATACATATGAGTTTCTTTTCATTCTCCCGAAATCTTAATTTCCCTGGACTCTGAAGGGTCTCGGAACTTTTGAAGCAGCCCTTGATTCACAGCAGATGGTTTCTATGTTTCTGCTGTCATCAGGTCTTCTTGTGCTTTTTGTTTTTATTTTTCATTTGTTTCAAATCCTCCTAGATAACCCCCATTTACTTGCATATTTATTTATTTATTTATTTATTTATTTATTTGGTTCTATATTACATGAGGGGTCCATTCTTCTGCTTGATAGATTTTTCTCTTATAATTGAAGGGAAGTTTACACTCACAATACATATCCTGTCGTAAATACTACACACATATGGTGAAGGCTGGGGTTGTCTGGGGTCTGTGGACAGGAGACTGATGCCTTACAATCTCGACAACCCAGGTTTGAACCTGTCATGTATGAACACAGAGTGGGAGCTTTTGGACTTCTGGTCTCTTTCCAACTCTTCTATTTCTCTTCTTGCCTTCTCTGTCTCTGACTCTCACAGGCTCTCACTCACTCTGTCTGCACTCATTAATATTTTACTTTTATATTATTTGACTGACAGGCCCAGATATACAGAGCGAGTCACCAGGGCCCGGCTGAGCTCTGGATTGTTTTGTTGGCGATTTCACCTAGGTTTCTGGAGCCTCAGCTTTGTAAGTCTCTCTGGCACAAGCCATACTCTGTCTCCTCATAGCCATGCCAGTATCCCTCATAGTTGATAATAAAGATACACATACATATATGTACATATACATACATATATATATATATATATCAGACATTTTTAGAATTGTTGACCTTTTTATTTGATCTGAATGCAGAATTACCGCATTTATAATAGCCTCCTTATTCATAAATAATTGGTCACATAGTTGGAGCAGGATTCACTACAATTATAAATTATAAACTTTCCAGGAGCATTTCCAATAGCCTTTCTATCAGTATCCTTATTGTAATTATCATAGCACAGAACTTGCCTCCATTTTCTAGTGTAAGCTTCAAATCGTATGCATTTCTTTTCATTCTCGGAATTCGTAATTTGCCTGGACCCTGTGTGTCAGGGAATTTTTGAAGCAGCCCTCTATTTCTCAGCAGACGTTTTCTATATTTCTGCTGTCATCAGGTCTTCCTGTGGTGTTTGTTTTTATTTTTTTATTTTTTTCAAATCCTCTTAGATCATTCCCATTTATTTGCATATTTATTTATTTATTTATTTCGTCCGATATCACATGAGGGGTCATTTCTTCTGCCTGATAGATTTTCTCTTATAATTGAAGGGAACTTTTGACACACAATACATTTCCTTTTGCAGATACTATACACTACTACAACTGCTACTGCACTGTTTTTGACAGTGACATCCAATGCACAATGGATTAGTATTGCATGGCTCTAGAGAATGTTCACTATTTAACCTACAATGTTTTTAACCTCACAAATATTTATTCTGTTCTTTCTTGGGGGATGAATGGTTTACAGTCAACAGTTCCATGTAATAGTGGGCACGGGGTGGGGGGTAATTTTTCCCACTACCCCTGTATTTCTGTACATCCTTTGTAACTTTCTTATTGAGGAGAAGCAAACAGTCATAAATTGAGAGAGCAGGGCCCAAGCAGGAAGAGAGACAGAGAGACATCTGCAGCTCTGATTTGTCACTAGCCCAGCTTTTCCCTAGCTGGGTAAGTGTGACCAGGGGCTCAAAACAGGGTCCTGGGATTCCACATAGTTCCCTGGCAGCTCCACCAGCTGTCCCTCCAACCCATGCTCCCTTCGTTGTCCATGTAACTATTGATCTGCTCTAGGCATTTCTCACCTTCATATGCCAGAAACTTAACACTTCTCCCTTCCACCCATGAAACTTTGACCTTTTGCTAGGGTGCAAAACAGCAACTCCAATCCAAGTTATTTTCGGGACAAGTGTGTACGTCTCTGTGGGAAGGTGTGTGTGTGTGTGTGTGTGTGTGTGTGTGTAAGTGTGCATAAGTGTGTTTCAGTTAAGATTACCGCTGTTGTTTCTTTATTCCTGACACAGGGACTTAGGAACTGGGTTGTGTTATGACAAAGGAAGTTTCCACTGCACAAGTGGTTTTTCAAGTATGAATTGGCACATTGGATCGTGGACTCTGTTGTGCATTCTCCCAGGTGGTCCTCAGATGGGTTCTTTCCTTTGCTATTCCCATGCTGTGTGTAATTTTCTGGGTAGACTCAAAGAGGAGTGGCATGGGGAGCTCAGCTGCATTCTGCTGTATGTCCAGAAGGTGGCGGCAAAGACCATAGTTGAGTGTAGTGATTCTGTGGAATGAGGAGAACTCTAGGAATTGTGGCCCGTGGACAGCAGGGTTGAAATTGACGTAGAGTGCCCTAGACATCTGTTCTTTCCTGTGGGGTGGGGGGATCCCCCATTTGGCTTTGCAAGTGGAAGGGGTTTCTCTCTTTGCCTGGGATGACTCTACTGGGAGCTTGTGAATCCCTGTGCTCAGCTGCATTCTGCTGGGTGTCCACAAGAGGGCAGCACCAGGGCGGGACTAAGGCTCCATGGGGCAAGTGCCCTGAGGCACTGGGCTAGGAGAGTGGCGACAGTGTTTCTGGGTGTGCCCCAAGAGCATGGCCAGCCTAGCGCAGGCAGGCAGTGTCCTAAGGATGGGCCCAGACAGGAGCTGTGGGGGTCGTGTTTGCAGAAACAGGGCCTTCAGAGGATGGCAGAAAGTCCCCGGGGGCGGGCCTCAGAGCCCGTGCCCAATGAGCCTGAGGGGAGGGCCCAGTGGGTATTCATAGAGACAGCTGGCCAATCAGAGAGGAGGAACGTCACCCTCAGGGGCGTGAAGCAAGAGCTGGCCAATGAGAACAGAGGAGGAGTTGCGTGGGTGGGCCTCAGAGAGCAGCCCACCAATGAGAGCCTGGGTGCTGGCTCTGGGTGGGCGTACCCCTGGAGGTCAGCCAATCAGGGTCCAGCGGAAGTGCCTGGGGGGCGGGCCCACGGGAGGCTGTCCAATGAGCGCCTGTGGCGGGCCTCGTGGGCGGAGCCCAGGAGGCTGGCCAATCATGGGGCAAGGGCGGTGACCTTCCTGGGCGTGCCTTAGGAACTGGCCTATCAGGGGGCGCCCCTCAGACAGCAGCCCGCCAATGGGAGCCAAGAGAAGGCTGGCTGGGGGCGTGTCCCTGGGACACCAGGCCAATCAGAGTCGAGCGGAAGTGGCTGGTGGGCGGGCCTTCCGGAGGCTGCCCAATCAGCGTGCTGCAGGGCCGTGTGGGCGGTGCTCAAGGCCGCTGGCCAATCACTGACTAGGGGCCCGGACCCTCCTGGGCGTGTCCAAGCACACTGTCCAATGAGATTGCTGGTGGGGTTCTGGGCGTGGCCTAGGCCTCTGGCCTATCAGAGCCTGGCTGGTGCCCTGTGGGCGGGCCTTCTGAAGGAATCCCGCCAATGGGAGCTCAGAGCTGGCCTTAAAAGGCTGGGCGTGCTTCCAGGAAATGCGAAGCAGGGTTCAGCCCAGGGCCCTGCCTTGCAGAAGCTGTCCAGTGCGCATGTGTATAACTCCGTTTGTGCCTGTGCCTCTGTGGATTTGTGTGTGTGTGTGTGTGTTTGTGTGTGTGTGTGTGTCTGAGGGAAGGAGAGAGAGAGAGAACAACAGAATCACTGTGGCACAGGTGATTTTGTGCAAAACACTTGGCACATTCTGATTTACAGCTCAATATTGACACCAGGGCAGCTCTCCTTGACCCTTGGTCACTTTTCTTCTTTTCAGATGTAAAGACACTGAAGAGGGAGAGGTTTTTGCCCTGAGGCTTGCACTGGGAACTAGCAGCTGCCCTGTTTGTGTTGCCAGACTAGGAAACCTGTGGTGCCTGTCCATGTGGAGAGTCTCCTGGATGAGTTCCTTCTCGAGCCTTTTTCGCTCAGTCCCGTTGGAGCTGCATATAGCTATTGATTTGGAGATTTTATTCCTTTGGACAATTCTTTTCCTGATGCAAAGTTTCTCTCCAGGTTTTAGCAATCAATTGTGTGAATGTCACATCGAATCCATTGTAGAAAATGACTACATCAGTGTCTCTCTCTCTCTTTCTCTCTCTCTCTCTCTCTCTCTCTCTATATATATATATATATATATATATATATGTAACATGTAGAGGTCTGAAAATATTTTTTAGCTAGAGACCTGCACAGCTCTGGATTAGGGTAGCAATGTGGATACACCTGGCCCTTCTGAGCCACAGTCATGAGAGACATCTCACAGAGCCATATCGTATATCACTCTACAAATCTCTCTCAGCACAAACTACCACTGCCAAATCATCTACTTCCCTCTTGCTCTTTTTGTCCACCGAGTCTTATCCCAAAACTGTAAATCAAAGAAGAAATAGACATAGTGCAGTTCCCTGCACACAGGACAGGCTGAGGCTGGACCAGGGAGATGCAATACGCCAGCCTGCATCTTGGCTGGAGCATCACTATGACTACTTCGAATTTGGAGAGGCGAGGGCAGTTTTGGAGAGTGGGCTGCCGGCCAAGGGTTGCTTCTCAGAGTGGCTAAGACCTAGATGTGCTAAGTGTTACCTTTCCTCACAAACATAAAATAGCAATGCCACTTGTAAGAAGTATGCATGGGCATGGAGGGTTTGTCTTCAGTGCTCTGGCACTGATCAACACAGGGCCAGAATTTCAGTCCTTGTCTGTCTCTGTCATTCTGTCTCTCTGACTGTCTCTACGTGCCTTCTTCACTGGGCCCTTACTGGAAGTCAGTGCATGCATCGTGAACTCAGCCTTCCTGGTGTTGAAATTTTCCTTTCTTTGCCCTTTGGATTATTTAGTCTCCTGCACATGGTGTAGTACAGAGGGGAACTGCGGAGACAGCGTTGCTGCTGCAGGTTCCAGGCATATGTCCATCTCCAGCTGCAGCTGTCCAGGCCCTCTGTGCTTGACTGCCATTCTCCAGGGCCCTGAGGCTGACACTCAGCCTCAATGCAGCCCTCCTCACCTTCCTGCACAGCATCCTTGTCCTTATTCCATGAGAGCCCCGGTCAAGGGAAGTGAAACTCGATCCCCCTGGCACACACACTGTGCTTTCCCTCTATTAAGCCAAATGGAAAGGATCTGTGGTACTGATGGCCACACCAGTGTCCAGATTTCCCATGCAAAACGGAAGCTTCCAGTGTTCAGAAAGAGGGTGTTTTGATGGCTGTGAAATGTCTTTTCCAAGTGCCTCATGGTGTTTCAAATCCCTTTGAAACCTGAAGTTCTTTCTTGTATCTAGGTAATATTTTCACCACTGGCCAGAAGGTCCGCCCAACTAGGAGCACAGCTATCCAGGGGTCAGGAGGTCTTCCAGCCTGCTAGCTCCTGGAGGGATTCCTGAGTATGTCCTCAGGGCCCAAGTGTAAAAGGTGTTTCCAATTGCCTTGATTAGCAGCAGCCAGGCCCTCAGGTGAGGGGCGGGGCTGTGATCTTGACTGGAAGCCCCTAATTTGGCCAATGGAGGCATCCATCTTTTTTTGTCTGTCCATAGCAAGGGCCCGGGGAGTTTGTGCTTCCTGCAAGCAGAGCGACATTGTATGGGACACTCATGCAAGCCTACTTCTAGGAATCTCTCTGAGTGTGATGTGTGGACACCAGGACACCATGATCAGGGATGTGAGGCCACAGGAGCAATTGCCTTAGCCGGATCCAAAGGGTAGGTGTAAGGGGCCGGGTTCATCCACTATTGTTTGGTTCAACACACTTCCCATCTATGTGGAAACACAGCCCTTTCTGGGTACTTTCTGGGATTGTAATCTGCTGCCCTGAGCAGTGGACTGAGAGCCTGGAGGCTGAGTAGGCAGCCAAACGTGACTGGACAGGCTCAAGCCCCTGAATTCTGAGGGGTGCCCCAGCTTCCCCCATTGGCAGTGTTTGGATCATAGTGAGGCATGGCATTGATTCGGAACTCAGGAGAGTGAGACATGAGAGTCCCTTTGCATATGCATTCTTGCTTAGCCACAATCTGGGCTAGCTGGCTTGCCCTGACCAGATAGGTTCTCTGTACATAAGTTGCAGGAGAGGCTGGCTCCCTTGCCACCCATGCTCTGAGACTACTACAGGTGATCTCTGAGCACACACAGACACACACAAACAGACAGACAGACACACACACACACACACACACACACATTACTGTCAGGTTGGTAGTAGAGCCTATGGTGAAGGCTGGGGCTGTCTGGGGTCTGTGGGCATGAGAGCTGCTGCCTTACAATCTCTACAAGCCAGGTTTGAACCTGTCATCAATGAACACAGTGTAGGAGGTTTTTGAATTCTGGTCTCTTTCCAACTCATCTATTTCTCTTCTCGCCTTCTCTATCTCTAACTCTCACATGCTCTCACACACTCTGTCTTCACTCATTAATATTTTACTTAGATTCTTATTTTACTGACAGGCCCAGATAGACAAAGAGAGTTACCAGAGCACTGCTGAGCTCTGGCTTGTTGTGTTGGCGATTTCACCTAGGCTACTGGAGCCTCAGTTTGTAAGTCTTTCTGACACAAGCCATATTCTGTCTCCTCATTTCCATGCCAGTATCACTCAGAGTTTATAATAAAGATATACATACATGTATATATATATACATATAGATTTATATATCTGTCATTTTTAGAATGTTCGACCTATGTATTTGACCTTCTTTCAGAATTACCACATTTATAACAGCCTAGTTTTTCTGAAATAATTGGCCATATAGTTGGAGCAGGATTCAATACAATTATAAATAATAGAACCTTCCAGTAGCATTTCTAATCGTGTTTCTATTAGCATCCTTATTGTAATTATCATGGCCCAGATCTTCCCTCCTTTTTCTAGCTAGTGTAAGCTTCAATACGTATGTGTTTGTTTTCTTTCTCCGGAAATCTTAATGTCCCTGGACCCTGAAGTGTTAGGGAATTTTTGAAGCAGCCCTCTGTTTCTCAGCAGATGGTTTCTATGTTTCTGCTGTCATCAGGTCTTCTTGTGGTTTTTGTCTTTATTTATTTTTATTGTTTCAAGTCCTCCTAGATCATCCCCATTTATTTGCATATTTATTGATTTAGTCAGGTATCACATGTGGCATCATTTCTTCTGCTTGAGAGATTTTCTCTTATAACTGAAGGGAACTTTGGATGCACAATACATTTCCTGGGGCAAATACTACACACATATGGTGAAGGCTTGGGTTGTCTGGGGTCTGTGGGCATTAGAGCTGCTGCGTGACAATCTCTACAACCCAGGTTTGAACCTGTCATGAATGAACACAGCCTAGGGGTTTTTTGACTTCTGGTCTATTTCCAACTCTTCTATTTCTCTTCTCGCCATCTCTGTCTCTGACTCTCACAGGCTCTCTCTCACTCTGTCTGAACTCAGGAATATTTTACTTATATCCTTATTTTATTGACAGGCCCAGATATACAAAGAGAGTGGCCAGAGCACTGCTGAGCTCTGGCTGGTTTTGTTTGTGATTTCACCTAGGCTACTGGAGCCTCTGATTGGTAAGTCTCTCTGACTTAAGCCATATTCTGTCTCCTCATATCCATGGCAGTATCTCTCAGACTTTATAATAAAGATATACATCCATATACATATATAAATATACATATATATCTCTGTCATTTTTAGAATTGTCAACCTATGTAATTGATCTTAATCAGAATTCACACATTTACAACAGGTTCCTTTTTCCCTACTAATTGGCCACATAGTTGGAGCAGGATTCAATACAATTATAAATAATAGAACCTTCCAGTAGCATTTCTAATAGCATTTCTATCAGCATCCTTATTTTAATTATCATAGTACAGAACTTGCCTCCTTTCTCTAGTGTAAGCTTCAATACATATGAGTTTCTTTTCATTCTCCCGAAATCTTAATTTCCCTGGACTCTGAAGGGTCTCGGAACTTTTGAAGCAGCCCTTGATTCACAGCAGATGGTTTCTATGTTTCTGCTGTCATCAGGTCTTCTTGTGCTTTTTGTTTTTATTTTTCATTTGTTTCAAATCCTCCTAGATAACCCCCATTTACTTGCATATTTATTTATTTATTTATTTATTTATTTATTTGGTTCTATATTACATGAGGGGTCCATTCTTCTGCTTGATAGATTTTTCTCTTATAATTGAAGGGAAGTTTACACTCACAATACATATCCTGTCGTAAATACTACACACATATGGTGAAGGCTGGGGTTGTCTGGGGTCTGTGGACAGGAGACTGATGCCTTACAATCTCGACAACCCAGGTTTGAACCTGTCATGTATGAACACAGAGTGGGAGCTTTTGGACTTCTGGTCTCTTTCCAACTCTTCTATTTCTCTTCTTGCCTTCTCTGTCTCTGACTCTCACAGGCTCTCACTCACTCTGTCTGCACTCATTAATATTTTACTTTTATATTATTTGACTGACAGGCCCAGATATACAGAGCGAGTCACCAGGGCCCGGCTGAGCTCTGGATTGTTTTGTTGGCGATTTCACCTAGGTTTCTGGAGCCTCAGCTTTGTAAGTCTCTCTGGCACAAGCCATACTCTGTCTCCTCATAGCCATGCCAGTATCCCTCATAGTTGATAATAAAGATACACATACATATATGTACATATACATATATATATATATATATATATATCAGACATTTTTAGAATTGTTGACCTTTTTATTTGATCTGAATGCAGAATTACCGCATTTATAATAGCCTCCTTATTCATAAATAATTGGTCACATAGTTGGAGCAGGATTCACTACAATTATAAATTATAAACTTTCCAGGAGCATTTCCAATAGCCTTTCTATCAGTATCCTTATTGTAATTATCATAGCACAGAACTTGCCTCCATTTTCTAGTGTAAGCTTCAAATCGTATGCATTTCTTTTCATTCTCGGAATTCGTAATTTGCCTGGACCCTGTGTGTCAGGGAATTTTTGAAGCAGCCCTCTATTTCTCAGCAGACGTTTTCTATATTTCTGCTGTCATCAGGTCTTCCTGTGGTGTTTGTTTTTATTTTTTTATTTTTTTCAAATCCTCTTAGATCATTCCCATTTATTTGCATATTTATTTATTTATTTATTTCGTCCGATATCACATGAGGGGTCATTTCTTCTGCCTGATAGATTTTCTCTTATAATTGAAGGGAACTTTTGACACACAATACATTTCCTTTTGCAGATACTATACACTACTACAACTGCTACTGCACTGTTTTTGACAGTGACATCCAATGCACAATGGATTAGTATTGCATGGCTCTAGAGAATGTTCACTATTTAACCTACAATGTTTTTAACCTCACAAATATTTATTCTGTTCTTTCTTGGGGGATGAATGGTTTACAGTCAACAGTTCCATGTAATAGTGGGCACGGGGTGGGGGGTAATTTTTCCCACTACCCCTGTATTTCTGTACATCCTTTGTAACTTTCTTATTGAGGAGAAGCAAACAGTCATAAATTGAGAGAGCAGGGCCCAAGCAGGAAGAGAGACAGAGAGACATCTGCAGCTCTGATTTGTCACTAGCCCAGCTTTTCCCTAGCTGGGTAAGTGTGACCAGGGGCTCAAAACAGGGTCCTGGGATTCCACATAGTTCCCTGGCAGCTCCACCAGCTGTCCCTCCAACCCATGCTCCCTTCGTTGTCCATGTAACTATCGATCTGCTCTAGGCATTTCTCACCTTCATATGCCAGAAACTTAACACTTCTCCCTTCCACCCATGAAACTTTGACCTTTTGCTAGGGTGCAAAACAGCAACTCCAATCCAAGTTATTTTCGGGACAAGTGTGTACGTCTCTGTGGGAAGGTGTGTGTGTGTGTAAGTGTGCATAAGTGTGTTTCAGTTAAGATTACCGCTGTTGTTTCTTTATTCCTGACACAGGGACTTAGGAACTGGGTTGTGTTATGACAAAGGAAGTTTCCACTGCACAAGTGGTTTTTCAAGTATGAATTGGCACATTGGATTGTGGACTCTGTTGTGCATTCTCCCAGGTGGTCCTCAGATGGGTTCTTTCCTTTGCTATTCCCATGCTGTGTGTAATTTTCTGGGTAGACTCAAAGAGGAGTGGCATGGGGAGCTCAGCTGCATTCTGCTGTATGTCCAGAAGGTGGCGGCAAAGACCATAGTTGAGTGTAGTGATTCTGTGGAATGAGGAGAACTCTAGGAATTGTGGCCCGTGGACAGCAGGGTTGAAATTGACGTAGAGTGCCCTAGACATCTGTTCTTTCCTGTGGGGTGGGGGGATCCCCCATTTGGCTTTGCAAGTGGAAGGGGTTTCTCTCTTTGCCTGGGATGACTCTACTGGGAGCTTGTGAATCCCTGTGCTCAGCTGCATTCTGCTGGGTGTCCACAAGAGGGCAGCACCAGGGCGGGACTAAGGCTCCATGGGGCAAGTGCCCTGAGGCACTGGGCTAGGAGAGTGGCGACAGTGTTTCTGGGTGTGCCCCAAGAGCATGGCCAGCCTAGCGCAGGCAGGCAGTGTCCTAAGGATGGGCCCAGACAGGAGCTGTGGGGGTCGTGTTTGCAGAAACAGGGCCTTCAGAGGATGGCAGAAAGTCCCCGGGGGCGGGCCTCAGAGCCCGTGCCCAATGAGCCTGAGGGGAGGGCCCAGTGGGTATTCATAGAGACAGCTGGCCAATCAGAGAGGAGGAACGTCACCCTCAGGGGCGTGAAGCAAGAGCTGGCCAATGAGAACAGAGGAGGAGTTGCGTGGGTGGGCCTCAGAGAGCAGCCCACCAATGAGAGCCTGGGTGCTGGCTCTGGGTGGGCGTACCCCTGGAGGTCAGCCAATCAGGGTCCAGCGGAAGTGCCTGGGGGGCGGGCCCTCGGGAGGCTGTCCAATGAGCGCCTGGGGCGGGCCTCGTGGGCGGAGCCCAGGAGGCTGGCCAATCATGGGGCAAGGGCGGTGACCTTCCTGGGCGTGCCTTAGGAACTGGCCTATCAGGGGGCGCCCCTCAGACAGCAGCCCGCCAATGGGAGCCAAGAGAAGGCTGGCTGGGGGCGTGTCCCTGGGACACCAGGCCAATCAGAGTCGAGCGGAAGTGGCTGGTGGGCGGGCCTTCCGGAGGCTGCCCAATCAGCGTGCTGCAGGGCCGTGTGGGCGGTGCTCAAGGCCGCTGGCCAATCACTGACTAGGGGCCCGGACCCTCCTGGGCGTGTCCAAGCACACTGGCCAATGAGATTGCTGGTGGGGTTCTGGGTGTGGCCTAGGCCTCTGGCCTATCAGAGCCTGGCTGGCGCCCTGTGGGCGGGCCTTCTGAAGGAATCCCGCCAATGGGAGCTCAGAGCTGGCCTTAAAAGGCTGGGCGTGCTTCCAGGAAATGCGAAGCAGGGTTCAGCCCAGGGCCCTGCCTTGCAGAAGCTGTCCAGTGCGCATGTGTATAACTCCGTTTGTGCCTGTGCCTCTGTGGATTTGTGTGTGTGTGTGTGTGTGTGTGTCTGAGGGAGGGAGAGAGAGAGAGAACAACAGAATCACTGTGGCACAGGTGATTTTGTGCAAAACACTTGGCACATTCTGATTTACAGCTCAATATTGACACCAGGGCAGCTCTCCTTGACCCTTGGTCACTTTTCTTCTTTTCAGATGTAAAGACACTGAAGAGGGAGAGGTTTTTGCCCTGAGGCTTGCACTGGGAACTAGCAGCTGCCCTGTTTGTGTTGCCAGACTAGGAAACCTGTGGTGCCTGTCCATGTGGAGAGTCTCCTGGATGAGTTCCTTCTCGAGCCTTTTTCGCTCAGTCCCGTTGGAGCTGCATATAGCTATTGATTTGGAGATTTTATTCCTTTGGACAATTCTTTTCCTGATGCAAAGTTTCTCTCCAGGTTTTAGCAATCAATTGTGTGAATGTCACATCGAATCCATTGTAGAAAATGACTACATCAGTGTCTCTCTCTCTCTTTCTCTCTCTCTCTCTCTCTCTCTCTCTCTATATATATATATATATATATATGTATGTAACATGTAGAGGTCTGAAAATATTTTTTAGCTAGAGACCTGCACAGCTCTGGATTAGGGTAGCAATGTGGATACACCTGGCCCTTCTGAGCCACAGTCATGAGAGACATCTCACAGAGCCATATCGTATATCACTCTACAAATCTCTCTCAGCACAAACTACCACTGCCAAATCATCTACTTCCCTCTTGCTCTTTTTGTCCACCGAGTCTTATCCCAAAACTGTAAATCAAAGAAGAAATAGACATAGTGCAGTTCCCTGCACACAGGACAGGCTGAGGCTGGACCAGGGAGATGCAATACGCCAGCCTGCATCTTGGCTGGAGCATCACTATGACTACTTCGAATTTGGAGAGGCGAGGGCAGTTTTGCAGAGTGGGCTGCCGGCCAAGGGTTGCTTCTCAGAGTGGTTAAGACCTAGATGTGCTAAGTGTTACCTTTCCTCACAAACATAAAATAGCAATGCCACTTGTAAGAAGTATGCATGGGCATGGAGGGTTTGTCTTCAGTGCTCTGGCACTGATCAACACAGGGCCAGAATTTCAGTCCTTGTCTGTCTCTGTCATTCTGTCTCTCTGACTGTCTCTACGTGCCTTCTTCACTGGGCCCTTACTGGAAGTCAGTGCATGCATCGTGAACTCAGCCTTCCTGGTGTTGAAATTTTCCTTTCTTTGCCCTTTGGATTATTTAGTCTCCTGCACATGGTGTAGTACAGAGGGGAACTGCGGAGACAGCGTTGCTGCTGCAGGTTCCAGGCATATGTCCATCTCCAGCTGCAGCTGTCCAGGCCCTCTGTGCTTGACTGCCATTCTCCAGGGCCCTGAGGCTGACACTCAGCCTCAATGCAGCCCTCCTCACCTTCCTGCACAGCATCCTTGTCCTTATTCCATGAGAGCCCCGGTCAAGGGAAGTGAAACTCGATCCCCCTGGCACACACACTGTGCTTTCCCTCTATTAAGCCAAATGGAAAGGATCTGTGGTACTGATGGCCACACCAGTGTCCAGATTTCCCATGCAAAACGGAAGCTTCCAGTGTTCAGAAAGAGGGTGTTTTGATGGCTGTGAAATGTCTTTTCCAAGTGCCTCATGGTGTTTCAAATCCCTTTGAAACCTGAAGTTCTTTCTTGTATCTAGGTAATATTTTCACCACTGGCCAGAAGGTCCGCCCAACTAGGAGCACAGCTATCCAGGGGTCAGGAGGTCTTCCAGCCTGCTAGCTCCTGGAGGGATTCCTGAGTATGTCCTCAGGGCCCAAGTGTAAAAGGTGTTTCCAATTGCCTTGATTAGCAGCATCCAGGCCCTCAGGTGAGGGGCGGGGCTGTGATCTTGACTGGAAGCCCCTAATTTGGCCAATGGAGGCATCCATCTTTTTTTGTCTGTCCATAGCAAGGGCCCGGGGAGTTTGTGCTTCCTGCAAGCAGAGCGACATTGTATGGGACACTCATGCAAGCCTACTTCTAGGAATCTCTCTGAGTGTGATGTGTGGACACCAGGACACCATGATCAGGGATGTGAGGCCACAGGAGCAATTGCCTTAGCCGGATCCAAAGGGTAGGTGTAAGGGGCCGGGTTCATCCACTATTGTTTGGTTCAACACACTTCCCATCTATGTGGAAACACAGCCCTTTCTGGGTACTTTCTGGGATTGTAATCTGCTGCCCTGAGCAGTGGACTGAGAGCCTGGAGGCTGAGTAGGCAGCCAAACGTGACTGGACAGGCTCAAGCCCCTGAATTCTGAGGGGTGCCCCAGCTTCCCCCATTGGCAGTGTTTGGATCATAGTGAGGCATGGCATTGATTCGGAACTCAGGAGAGTGAGACATGAGAGTCCCTTTGCATATGCATTCTTGCTTAGCCACAATCTGGGCTAGCTGGCTTGCCCTGACCAGATAGGTTCTCTGTACATAAGTTGCAGGAGAGGCTGGCTCCCTTGCCACCCATGCTCTGAGACTACTACAGGTGATCTCTGAGCACACACAGACACACACAAACAGACAGACAGACACACACACACACACACACACACACACACATTACTGTCAGGTTGGTAGTAGAGCCTATGGTGAAGGCTGGGGCTGTCTGGGGTCTGTGGGCATGAGAGCTGCTGCCTTACAATCTCTACAAGCCAGGTTTGAACCTGTCATCAATGAACACAGTGTAGGAGGTTTTTGAATTCTGGTCTCTTTCCAACTCATCTATTTCTCTTCTCGCCTTCTCTATCTCTAACTCTCACATGCTCTCACACACTCTGTCTTCACTCATTAATATTTTACTTAGATTCTTATTTTACTGACAGGCCCAGATAGACAAAGAGAGTTACCAGAGCACTGCTGAGCTCTGGCTTGTTGTGTTGGCGATTTCACCTAGGCTACTGGAGCCTCAGTTTGTAAGTCTTTCTGACACAAGCCATATTCTGTCTCCTCATTTCCATGCCAGTATCACTCAGAGTTTATAATAAAGATATACATACATGTATATATATATACATATAGATTTATATATCTGTCATTTTTAGAATGTTCGACCTATGTATTTGACCTTCTTTCAGAATTACCACATTTATAACAGCCTAGTTTTTCTGAAATAATTGGCCATATAGTTGGAGCAGGATTCAATACAATTATAAATAATAGAACCTTCCAGTAGCATTTCTAATCGTGTTTCTATTAGCATCCTTATTGTAATTATCATGGCCCAGATCTTCCCTCCTTTTTCTAGCTAGTGTAAGCTTCAATACGTATGTGTTTGTTTTCTTTCTCCGGAAATCTTAATGTCCCTGGACCCTGAAGTGTTAGGGAATTTTTGAAGCAGCCCTCTGTTTCTCAGCAGATGGTTTCTATGTTTCTGCTGTCATCAGGTCTTCTTGTGGTTTTTGTCTTTATTTATTTTTATTGTTTCAAGTCCTCCTAGATCATCCCCATT
Organism: Erinaceus europaeus; assembly: GCF_950295315.1. Lineage (NCBI taxonomy): Eukaryota > Metazoa > Chordata > Mammalia > Eulipotyphla > Erinaceidae > Erinaceus > Erinaceus europaeus. Next base: position 68,753 of record NW_026647763.1, read on the forward strand.
TATTTGCATATTTATTGATTTAGTCAGGTATCACATGTGGCATCATTTCTTCTGCTTGAGAGATTTTCTCTTATAACTGAAGGGAACTTTGGATGCACAATACATTTCCTGGGGCAAATACTACACACATATGGTGAAGGCTTGGGTTGTCTGGGGTCTGTGGGCATTAGAGCTGCTGCGTGACAATCTCTACAACCCAGGTTTGAACCTGTCATGAATGAACACAGCCTAGGGGTTTTTTGACTTCTGGTCTATTTCCAACTCTTCTATTTCTCTTCTCGCCATCTCTGTCTCTGACTCTCACAGGCTCTCTCTCACTCTGTCTGAACTCAGGAATATTTTACTTATATCCTTATTTTATTGACAGGCCCAGATATACAAAGAGAGTGGCCAGAGCACTGCTGAGCTCTGGCTGGTTTTGTTTGTGATTTCACCTAGGCTACTGGAGCCTCTGATTGGTAAGTCTCTCTGACTTAAGCCATATTCTGTCTCCTCATATCCATGGCAGTATCTCTCAGACTTTATAATAAAGATATACATCCATATACATATATAAATATACATATATATCTCTGTCATTTTTAGAATTGTCAACCTATGTAATTGATCTTAATCAGAATTCACACATTTACAACAGGTTCCTTTTTCCCTACTAATTGGCCACATAGTTGGAGCAGGATTCAATACAATTATAAATAATAGAACCTTCCAGTAGCATTTCTAATAGCATTTCTATCAGCATCCTTATTTTAATTATCATAGTACAGAACTTGCCTCCTTTCTCTAGTGTAAGCTTCAATACATATGAGTTTCTTTTCATTCTCCCGAAATCTTAATTTCCCTGGACTCTGAAGGGTCTCGGAACTTTTGAAGCAGCCCTTGATTCACAGCAGATGGTTTCTATGTTTCTGCTGTCATCAGGTCTTCTTGTGCTTTTTGTTTTTATTTTTCATTTGTTTCAAATCCTCCTAGATAACCCCCATTTACTTGCATATTTATTTATTTATTTATTTGGTTCTATATTACATGAGGGGTCCATTCTTCTGCTTGATAGATTTTTCTCTTATAATTGAAGGGAAGTTTACACTCACAATACATATCCTGTCGTAAATACTACACACATATGGTGAAGGCTGGGGTTGTCTGGGGTCTGTGGACAGGAGACTGATGCCTTACAATCTCGACAACCCAGGTTTGAACCTGTCATGTATGAACACAGAGTGGGAGCTTTTGGACTTCTGGTCTCTTTCCAACTCTTCTATTTCTCTTCTTGCCTTCTCTGTCTCTGACTCTCACAGGCTCTCACTCACTCTGTCTGCACTCATTAATATTTTACTTTTATACTATTTGACTGACAGGCCTAGATATACAAAGCGAGTCACCAGGGCCCGGCTGAGCTCTGGATTGTTTTGTTGGCGATTTCACCTAGGTTTCTGGAGCCTCAGCTTTGTAAGTCTCTCTGGCACAAGCCATACTCTGTCTCCTCATAGCCATGCCAGTATCCCTCATAGTTGATAATAAAGATACACATACAGATATGTACATATACATACATATATATATATATATATATATCAGACATTTTTAGAATTGTTGACCTTTTTATTTGATCTGAATGCAGAATTACCGCATTTATAATAGCCTCCTTATTCATAAATAATTGGTCACATAGTTGGAGCAGGATTCACTACAGTTATAAATTATAAACTTTCCAGGAGCATTTCCAATAGCCTTTCTATCAGTATCCTTATTGTAATTATCATAGCACAGAACTTGCCTCCATTTTCTAGTGTAAGCTTCAAATCGTATGCGTTTCTTTTCATTCTCGGAATTCGTAATTTGCCTGGACCCTGTGTGTCAGGGAATTTTTGAAGCAGCCCTCTGTTTCTCAGCAGATGTTTTCTATATTTCTGCTGTCATCAGGTCTTCCTGTGGTGTTTGTTTTTATTTTTTATTTTTTTCAAATCCTCTTAGATCATTCCCATTTATTTGCATATTTATTTATTTATTTATTTCGTCCGATATCACATGAGGGGTCATTTCTTCTGCCTGATAGATTTTCTCTTATAATTGAAGGGAACTTTTGACACACAATACATTTCCTTTTGCAGATACTACACACTACTACAACTGCTACTGCACTGTTTTTGACAGTGACATCCAATGCACAATGGATTAGTATTGCATGGCTCTAGAGAATGTTCACTATTTAACCTACAATGTTTTTAACCTCACAAATATTTATTCTGTTCTTTCTTGGGGGATGAATGGTTTACAGTCAACAGTTCCATGTAATAGTGGGCACGGGGGGTAATTTTTCCCACTACCCCTGTATTTCTGTACATCCTTTGTAACTTTCTTATTGAGGAGAAGCAAACAGTCATAAATTGAGAGAGCAGGGCCCAAGCAGGAAGAGAGACAGAGAGACATCTGCAGCTCTGATTTGTCACTAGCCCAGCTTTTCCCTAGCTGGGTAAGTGTGACCAGGGGCTCAAAACAGGGTCCTGGGATTCCACATAGTTCCCTGGCAGCTCCACCAGCTGTCCCTCCAACCCATGCTCCCTTCGTTGTCCATGTAACTATCGATCTGCTCTAGGCATTTCTCACCTTCATATGCCAGACACTTAACACTTCTCCCTTCCACCCATGAAACTTTGACCTTTTGCTAGGGTGCAAAACAGCAACTCCAATCCAAGTTATTTTCGGGACAAGTGTGTACGTCTCTGTGGGAAGGTGTGTGTGTGTGTGTGTGTGTGTGCAAGTGTGCATAAGTGTGTTTCAGTTATGATTACCGCTGTTGTTTCTTTATTCCTGATGCAGGGACTTAGGAACTGGGTTGTGTTATGACAAAGGAAGTTTCCACTGCACAAGTGGTTTTTCAAGTATGAATTGGCACATTGGATTGTGGACTCTGTTGTGCATTCTCCCAGGTGGTCCTCAGATGGGTTCTTTCCTTTGCTATTCCCATGCTGTGTGTAATTTTCTGGGTAGACTCAAAGAGGAGTGGCATGGGGAGCTCAGCTGCATTCTGCTGTATGTCCACAAGGTGGCGGCAAAGACCATAGTTGAGTGTAGTGATTCTGTGGAATGAGGAGAACTCTAGGAATTGTGGCCCGTGGACAGCAGGGTTGAAATTGACGTAGAGTGCCCTAGACATCTGTTCTTTCCTGTGGGGTGGGGGGATCCCCCATTTGGCTTTGCAAGTGGAAGGGGTTTCTCTCTTTGTCTGGGATGACTCTACTGGGAGCTTGTGAATCCCTGTGCTCAGCTGCATTCTGCTGGGTGTCCACAAGAGGGCAGCACCAGGGCGGGACTAAGGCTCCATGGGGCAAGTGCCCTGAGGCACTGGGCTAGGAGAGTGGCGACAGTGTTTCTGGGTGTGCCCCAAGATCATGGCCAGCCTAGCGCAGGCAGGCAGTGTCCTAAGGATGGGCCCAGACAGGAGCTGTGGGGGTCGTGTTTGCAGAAACAGGGCCTTCAGAGGATGGCAGAAAGTCCCCGGGGGCGGGCCTCAGAGCCCGTGCCCAATGAGCCTGAGGGGAGGGCCCAGTGGGTATTCATAGAGACAGCTGGCCAATCAGAGAGGAGGAACGTCACCCTCAGGGGCGTGAAGCAAGAGCTGGCTAATGAGAACAGAGGAGGAGTTGCGTGGGCGGGCCTCAGAGAGCAGCCCACCAATGAGAGCCTGGGTGCTGGCTCTGGGTGGGCGTACCCCTGGAGGTCAGCCAATCAGGGTCCAGCGGAAGTGCCTGGGGGGCGGGCCCTCGGGAGGCTGTCCAATGAGCGCCTGGGGCGGGCCTCGTGGGCGGAGCCCAGGAGGCTGGCCAATCATGGGGCAAGGGCGGTGACCTTCCTGGGCGTGCCTTAGGAACTGGCCTATCAGAGGGCGCCCCTCAGACAGCAGCCCGCCAATGGGAGCCAAGAGAAGGCTGGCTGGGGGCGTGTCCCTGGGACACCAGGCCAATCAGAGTCGAGCGGAAGTGGCTGGTGGGCGGGCCTTCCGGAGGCTGCCCAATCAGCGTGCTGCAGGGCCGTGTGGGCGGTGCTCAAGGCCGCTGGCCAATCACTGACTAGGGGCCTGGACCCTCCTGGGCGTGTCCAAGCACACTGGCCAATGAGATTGCTGGTGGGGTTCTGGGTGTGGCCTAGGCCTCTGGCCTATCAGAGCCTGGCTGGCGCCCTGTGGGCGGGCCTTCTGAAGGAATCCCGCCAATGGGAGCTCAGAGCTGGCCTTAAAAGGCTGGGCGTGCTTCCAGGAAATGCGAAGCAGGGTTCAGCCCAGGGCCCTGCCTTGCAGAAGCTGTCCAGTGCGCATGTGTATAACTCCGTTTGTGCCTGTGCCTCTGTGGATTTGTGTGTGTGTGTGTGTGTGTGTGTGTGTCTGAGGGAGGGAGAGAGAGAGAGAACAACAGAATCACTGTGGCACAGGTGATTTTGTGCAAAACACTTGGCACATTCTGATTTACAGCTCAATATTGACACCAGGGCAGCTCTCCTTGACCCTTGGTCACTTTTCTTCTTTTCAGATGTAAAGACACTGAAGAGGGAGAGGTTTTTGCCCTGAGGCTTGCACTGGGAACTAGCAGCTGCCCTGTTTGTGTTGCCAGACTAGGAAACCTGTGGTGCCTGTCCATGTGGAGAGTCTCCTGGATGAGTTCCTTCTCGAGCCTTTTTCGCTCAGTCCCGTTGGAGCTGCATATAGCTATTGATTTGGAGATTTTATTCCTTTGGACAATTCTTTTCCTGATGCAAAGTTTCTCTCCAGGTTTTAGCAATCAATTGTGTGAATGTCACATCGAATCCATTGTAGAAAATGACTACATCAGTGTCTCTCTCTCTCTTTCTCTCTCTCTCTCTCTTTATATATATATATATATATATATGTATGTAACATGTAGAGGTCTGAAAATATTTTTTAGCTAGAGACCTGCACAGCTCTGGATTAGGGTAGCAATGTGGATACACCTGGCCCTTCTGAGCCACAGTCATGAGAGACATCTCACAGAGCCATATCGTATATCACTCTACAAATCTCTCTCAGCACAAACTACCACTGCCAAATCATATACTTCCCTCTTGCTCTTTTTGTCCACCGAGTCTTATCCCAAAACTGTAAATCAAAGAAGAAATAGACATAGTGCAGTTCCCTGCACACAGGACAGGCTGAGGCTGGACCAGGGAGATGCAATACGCCAGCCTGCATCTTGGCTGGAGCATCACTATGACTACTTCGAATTTGGAGAGGCGAGGGCAGTTTTGCAGAGTGGGCTGCCGGCCAAGGGTTGCTTCTCAGAGTGGCTAAGACCTAGATGTTCTAAGTGTTACCTTTCCTCACAAACATAAAATAGCAATGCCACTTGTAAGAAGTATGCATGGGCATGGAGGGTTTGTCTTCAGTGCTCTGGCACTGATCAACACAGGGCCAGAATTTCAGTCCTTGTCTGTCTCTGTCATTCTGTCTCTCTGACTGTCTCTACGTGCCTTCTTCACTGGGCCCTTACTGGAAGTCAGTGCATGCATCGTGAACTCAGCCTTCCTGGTGTTGAAATTTTCCTTTCTTTGCCCTTTGGATTATTTAGTCTCCTGCACATGGTGTAGTACAGAGGGGAACTGCGGAGACAGCGTTGCTGCTGCAGGTTCCAGGCATATGTCCATCTCCAGCTGCAGCTGTCCAGGCCCTCTGTGCTTGACTGCCATTCTCCAGGGCCCTGAGGCTGACACTCAGCCTCAATGCAGCCCTCCTCACCTTCCTGCACAGCATCCTTGTCCTTATTCCATGAGAGCCCCGGTCAAGGGAAGTGAAACTCGATCCCCCTGGCACACACACTGTGCTTTCCCTCTATTAAGCCAAATGGAAAGGATCTGTGGTACTGATGGCCACACCAGTGTCCAGATTTCCCATGCAAAACGGAAGCTTCCAGTGTTCAGAAAGAGGGTGTTTTGATGGCTGTGAAATGTCTTTTCCAAGTGCCTCATGGTGTTTCAAATCCCTTTGAAACCTGAAGTTCTTTCTTGTATCTAGGTAATATTTTCACCACTGGCCAGAAGGGCCGCCCAACTAGGAGCACAGCTATCCAGGGGTCAGGAGGTCTTCCAGCCTGCTAGCTCCTGGAGGGATTCCTGAGTATGTCCTCAGGGCCCAAGTGTAAAAGGTGTTTCCAATTGCCTTGATTAGCAGCAGCCAGGCCCTCAGGTGAGGGGCGGGGCTGTGATCTTGACTGGAAGCCCCTAATTTGGCCAATGGAGGCATCCATCTTTTTTTGTCTGTCCATAGCAAGGGCCCGGGGAGTTTGTGCTTCCTGCAAGCAGAGCGACATTGTATGGGACACTCATGCAAGCCTACTTCTAGGAATCTCTCTGAGTGTGATGTGTGGACACCAGGACACCATGATCAGGGATGTGAGGCCACAGGAGCAATTGCCTTAGCCGGATCCAAAGGGTAGGTGTAAGGGGCCGGGTTCATCCACTATTGTTTGGTTCAACACACTTCCCATCTATGTGGAAACACAGCCCTTTCTGGGTACTTTCTGGGATTGTAATCTGCTGCCCTGAGCAGTGGACTGAGAGCCTGGAGGCTGAGTAGGCAGCCAAACGTGACTGGACAGGCTCAAGCCCCTGAATTCTGAGGGGTGCCCCAGCTTCCCCCATTGGCAGTGTTTGGATCATAGTGAGGCATGGCATTGATTCGGAACTCAGGAGAGTGAGACATGAGAGTCCCTTTGCATATGCATTCTTGCTTAGCCACAATCTGGGCTAGCTGGCTTGCCCTGACCAGATAGGTTCTCTGTACATAAGTTGCAGGAGAGGCTGGCTCCCTTGCCACCCATGCTCTGAGACTACTACAGGTGATCTCTGAGCACACACAGACACACACAAACAGACAGACAGACACACACACACACACACACACACACACACATTACTGTCAGGTTGGTAGTAGAGCCTATGGTGAAGGCTGGGGCTGTCTGGGGTCTGTGGGCATGAGAGCTGCTGCCTTACAATCTCTACAAGCCAGGTTTGAACCTGTCATCAATGAACACAGTGTAGGAGGTTTTTGAATTCTGGTCTCTTTCCAACTCATCTATTTCTCTTCTCGCCTTCTCTATCTCTAACTCTCACATGCTCTCACACACTCTGTCTTCACTCATTAATATTTTACTTAGATTCTTATTTTACTGACAGGCCCAGATAGACAAAGAGAGTTACCAGAGCACTGCTGAGCTCTGGCTTGTTGTGTTGGCGATTTCACCTAGGCTACTGGAGCCTCAGTTTGTAAGTCTTTCTGACACAAGCCATATTCTGTCTCCTCATTTCCATGCCAGTATCACTCAGAGTTTATAATAAAGATATACATACATGTATATATATACATATAGATTTATATATCTGTCATTTTTAGAATGTTCGACCTATGTATTTGACCTTCTTTCAGAATTACCACATTTATAACAGCCTAGTTTTTCTGAAATAATTGGCCATATAGTTGGAGCAGGATTCAATACAATTATAAATAATAGAACCTTCCAGTAGCATTTCTAATCGTGTTTCTATTAGCATCCTTATTGTAATTATCATGGCCCAGATCTTCCCTCCTTTTTCTAGCTAGTGTAAGCTTCAATACGTATGTGTTTGTTTTCTTTCTCCGGAAATCTTAATGTCCCTGGACCCTGAAGTGTTAGGGAATTTTTGAAGCAGCCCTCTGTTTCTCAGCAGATGGTTTCTATGTTTCTGCTGTCATCAGGTCTTCTTGTGGTTTTTGTCTTTATTTATTTTTATTGTTTCAAGTCCTCCTAGATCATCCCCATTTATTTGCATATTTATTGATTTAGTCAGGTATCACATGTGGCATCATTTCTTCTGCTTGAGAGATTTTCTCTTATAACTGAAGGGAACTTTGGATGCACAATACATTTCCTGGGGCAAATACTACACACATATGGTGAAGGCTTGGGTTGTCTGGGGTCTGTGGGCATTAGAGCTGCTGCGTGACAATCTCTACAACCCAGGTTTGAACCTGTAATGAATGAACACAGCCTAGGGGTTTTTTGACTTCTGGTCTATTTCCAACTCTTCTATTTCTCTTCTCGCCATCTCTGTCTCTGACTCTCACAGGCTCTCTCTCACTCTGTCTGAACTCAGGAATATTTTACTTATATCCTTATTTTATTGACAGGCCCAGATATACAAAGAGAGTGGCCAGAGCACTGCTGAGCTCTGGCTGGTTTTGTTTGTGATTTCACCTAGGCTACTGGAGCCTCTGATTGGTAAGTCTCTCTGACTTAAGCCATATTCTGTCTCCTCATATCCATGGCAGTATCTCTCAGACTTTATAATAAAGATATACATCCATATACATATATAAATATACATATATATCTCTGTCATTTTTAGAATTGTCAACCTATGTAATTGATCTTAATCAGAATTCACACATTTACAACAGGTTCCTTTTTCCCTACTAATTGGCCACATAGTTGGAGCAGGATTCAATACAATTATAAATAATAGAACCTTCCAGTAGCATTTCTAATAGCATTTCTATCAGCATCCTTATTTTAATTATCATAGTACAGAACTTGCCTCCTTTCTCTAGTGTAAGCTTCAATACATATGAGTTTCTTTTCATTCTCCCGAAATCTTAATTTCCCTGGACTCTGAAGGGTCTCGGAACTTTTGAAGCAGCCCTTGATTCACAGCAGATGGTTTCTATGTTTCTGCTGTCATCAGGTCTTCTTGTGCTTTTTGTTTTTATTTTTCATTTGTTTCAAATCCTCCTAGATAACCCCCATTTACTTGCATATTTATTTATTTATTTATTTGGTTCTATATTACATGAGGGGTCCATTCTTCTGCTTGATAGATTTTTCTCTTATAATTGAAGGGAAGTTTACACTCACAATACATATCCTGTCGTAAATACTACACACATATGGTGAAGGCTGGGGTTGTCTGGGGTCTGTGGACAGGAGACTAATGCCTTACAATCTCGACAACCCAGGTTTGAACCTGTCATGTATGAACACAGAGTGGGAGCTTTTGGACTTCTGGTCTCTTTCCAACTCTTCTATTTCTCTTCTTGCCTTCTCTGTCTCTGACTCTCACAGGCTCTCACTCACTCTGTCTGCACTCATTAATATTTTACTTTTATATTATTTGACTGACAGGCCCAGATATACAGAGCGAGTCACCAGGGCCCGGCTGAGCTCTGGATTGTTTTGTTGGCGATTTCACCTAGGTTTCTGGAGCCTCAGCTTTGTAAGTCTCTCTGGCACAAGCCATACTCTGTCTCCTCATAGCCATGCCAGTATCCCTCATAGTTGATAATAAAGATACACATACATATATGTACATATAAATACATATATATATATATATATATCAGACATTTTTAGAATTGTTGACCTTTTTATTTGATCTGAATGCAGAACTACCGCATTTATAATAGCCTCCTTATTCATAAATAATTGGTCACATAGTTGGAGCAGGATTCACTACAATTATAAATTATAAACTTTCCAGGAGCATTTCCAATAGCCTTTCTATCAGTATCCTTATTGTAATTATCATAGCACAGAACTTGCCTCCATTTTCTAGTGTAAGCTTCAAATCGTATGCATTTCTTTTCATTCTCGGAATTCGTAATTTGCCTGGACCCTGTGTGTCAGGGAATTTTTGAAGCAGCCCTCTATTTCTCAGCAGACGTTTTCTATATTTCTGCTGTCATCAGGTCTTCCTGTGGTGTTTGTTTTTATTTTTTTATTTTTTTCAAATCCTCTTAGATCATTCCCATTTATTTGCATATTTATTTATTTATTTATTTCGTCCGATATCACATGAGGGGTCATTTCTTCTGCCTGATAGATTTTCTCTTATAATTGAAGGGAACTTTTGACACACAATACATTTCCTTTTGCAGATACTATACACTACTACAACTGCTACTGCACTGTTTTTGACAGTGACATCCAATGCACAATGGATTAGTATTGCATGGCTCTAGAGAATGTTCACTATTTAACCTACAATGTTTTTAACCTCACAAATATTTATTCTGTTCTTTCTTGGGGGATGAATGGTTTACAGTCAACAGTTCCATGTAATAGTGGGCACGGGGTGGGGGGTAATTTTTCCCACTACCCCTGTATTTCTGTACATCCTTTGTAACTTTCTTATTGAGGAGAAGCAAACAGTCATAAATTGAGAGAGCAGGGCCCAAGCAGGAAGAGAGACAGAGAGACATCTGCAGCTCTGATTTGTCACTAGCCCAGCTTTTCCCTAGCTGGGTAAGTGTGACCAGGGGCTCAAAACAGGGTCCTGGGATTCCACATAGTTCCCTGGCAGCTCCACCAGCTGTCCCTCCAACCCATGCTCCCTTCGTTGTCCATGTAACTATCGATCTGCTCTAGGCATTTCTCACCTTCATATGCCAGAAACTTAACACTTCTCCCTTCCACCCATGAAACTTTGACCTTTTGCTAGGGTGCAAAACAGCAACTCCAATCCAAGTTATTTTCGGGACAAGTGTGTACGTCTCTGTGGGAAGGTGTGTGTGTGTGTGTGTGTGTGTGTGTGTGTGTGTAAGTGTGCATAAGTGTGTTTCAGTTAAGATTACCGCTGTTGTTTCTTTATTCCTGACACAGGGACTTAGGAACTGGGTTGTGTTATGACAAAGGAAGTTTCCACTGCACAAGTGGTTTTTCAAGTATGAATTGGCACATTGGATCGTGGACTCTGTTGTGCATTCTCCCAGGTGGTCCTCAGATGGGTTCTTTCCTTTGCTATTCCCATGCTGTGTGTAATTTTCTGGGTAGACTCAAAGAGGAGTGGCATGGGGAGCTCAGCTGCATTCTGCTGTATGTCCACAAGGTGGCGGCAAAGACCATAGTTGAGTGTAGTGATTCTGTGGAATGAGGAGAACTCTAGGAATTGTGGCCCGTGGACAGCAGGGTTGAAATTGACGTAGAGTGCCCTAGACATCTGTTCTTTCCTGTGGGGTGGGGGGATCCCCCATTTGGCTTTGCAAGTGGAAGGGGTTTCTCTCTTTGCCTGGGATGACTCTACTGGGAGCTTGTGAATCCCTGTGCTCAGCTGCATTCTGCTGGATGTCCACAAGAGGGCAGCACCAGGGCGGGACTAAGGCTCCATGGGGCAAGTGCCCTGAGGCACTGGGCTAGGAGAGTGGCGACAGTGTTTCTGGGTGTGCCCCAAGAGCATGGCCAGCCTAGCGCAGGCAGGCAGTGTCCTAAGGATGGGCCCAGACAGGAGCTGTGGGGGTCGTGTTTGCAGAAACAGGGCCTTCAGAGGATGGCAGAAAGTCCCCGGGGGCGGGCCTCAGAGCCCGTGCCCAATGAGCCTGAGGGGAGGGCCCAGTGGGTATTCATAGAGACAGCTGGCCAATCAGAGAGGAGGAACGTCACCCTCAGGGGCGTGAAGCAAGAGCTGGCCAATGAGAACAGAGGAGGAGTTGCGTGGGTGGGCCTCAGAGAGCAGCCCACCAATGAGAGCCTGGGTGCTGGCTCTGGGTGGGCGTACCCCTGGAGGTCAGCCAATCAGGGTCCAGCGGAAGTGCCTGGGGGGCGGGCCCACGGGAGGCTGTCCAATGAGCGCCTGGGGTGGGCCTCGTGGGCGGAGCCCAGGAGGCTGGCCAATCATGGGGCAAGGGCGGTGACCTTCCTGGGCGTGCCTTAGGAACTGGCCTATCAGGGGGCGCCCCTCAGACAGCAGCCCGCCAATGGGAGCCAAGAGAAGGCTGGCTGGGGGCGTGTCCCTGGGACACCAGGCCAATCAGAGTCGAGCGGAAGTGGCTGGTGGGCGGGCCTTCCGGAGGCTGCCCAATCAGCGTGCTGCAGGGCCGTGTGGGCGGTGCTCAAGGCCGCTGGCCAATCACTGACTAGGGGCCCGGACCCTCCTGGGCGTGTCCAAGCACACTGGCCAATGAGATTGCTGGTGGGGTTCTGGGCGTGGCCTAGGCCTCTGGCCTATCAGAGCCTGGCTGGCGCCCTGTGGGCGGGCCTTCTGAAGGAATCCCGCCAATGGGAGCTCAGAGCTGGCCTTAAAAGGCTGGGCGTGCTTCCAGGAAATGCGAAGCAGGGTTCAGCCCAGGGCCCTGCCTTGCAGAAGCTGTCCAGTGCGCATGTGTATAACTCCGTTTGTGCCTGTGCCTCTGTGGATTTGTGTGTGTGTGTGTGTGTTTGTGTGTGTGTGTGTGTGTCTGAGGGAGGGAGAGAGAGAGAGAACAACAGAATCACTGTGGCACAGGTGATTTTGTGCAAAACACTTGGCACATTCTGATTTACAGCTCAATATTGACACCAGGGCAGCTCTCCTTGACCCTTGGTCACTTTTCTTCTTTTCAGATGTAAAGACACTGAAGAGGGAGAGGTTTTTGCCCTGAGGCTTGCACTGGGAACTAGCAGCTGCCCTGTTTGTGTTGCCAGACTAGGAAACCTGTGGTGCCTGTCCATGTGGAGAGTCTCCTGGATGAGTTCCTTCTCGAGCCTTTTTCGCTCAGTCCCGTTGGAGCTGCATATAGCTATTGATTTGGAGATTTTATTCCTTTGGACAATTCTTTTCCTGATGCAAAGTTTCTCTCCAGGTTTTAGCAATCAATTGTGTGAATGTCACATCGAATCCATTGTAGAAAATGACTACATCAGTGTCTCTCTCTCTCTTTCTCTCTCTCTCTCTCTCTCTCTCTATATATATATATATATATGTATGTAACATGTAGAGGTCTGAAAATATTTTTTAGCTAGAGACCTGCACAGCTCTGGATTAGGGTAGCAATGTGGATACACCTGGCCCTTCTGAGCCACAGTCATGAGAGACATCTCACAGAGCCATATCGTATATCACTCTACAAATCTCTCTCAGCACAAACTACCACTGCCAAATCATCTACTTCCCTCTTGCTCTTTTTGTCCACCGAGTCTTATCCCAAAACTGTAAATCAAAGAAGAAATAGACATAGTGCAGTTCCCTGCACACAGGACAGGCTGAGGCTGGACCAGGGAGATGCAATACGCCAGCCTGCATCTTGGCTGGAGCATCACTATGACTACTTCGAATTTGGAGAGGCGAGGGCAGTTTTGGAGAGTGGGCTGCCGGCCAAGGGTTGCTTCTCAGAGTGGCTAAGACCTAGATGTGCTAAGTGTTACCTTTCCTCACAAACATAAAATAGCAATGCCACTTGTAAGAAGTATGCATGGGCATGGAGGGTTTGTCTTCAGTGCTCTGGCACTGATCAACACAGGGCCAGAATTTCAGTCCTTGTCTGTCTCTGTCATTCTGTCTCTCTGACTGTCTCTACGTGCCTTCTTCACTGGGCCCTTACTGGAAGTCAGTGCATGCATCGTGAACTCAGCCTTCCTGGTGTTGAAATTTTCCTTTCTTTGCCCTTTGGATTATTTAGTCTCCTGCACATGGTGTAGTACAGAGGGGAACTGCGGAGACAGCGTTGCTGCTGCAGGTTCCAGGCATATGTCCATCTCCAGCTGCAGCTGTCCAGGCCCTCTGTGCTTGACTGCCATTCTCCAGGGCCCTGAGGCTGACACTCAGCCTCAATGCAGCCCTCCTCACCTTCCTGCACAGCATCCTTGTCCTTATTCCATGAGAGCCCCGGTCAAGGGAAGTGAAACTCGATCCCCCTGGCACACACACTGTGCTTTCCCTCTATTAAGCCAAATGGAAAGGATCTGTGGTACTGATGGCCACACCAGTGTCCAGATTTCCCATGCAAAACGGAAGCTTCCAGTGTTCAGAAAGAGGGTGTTTTGATGGCTGTGAAATGTCTTTTCCAAGTGCCTCATGGTGTTTCAAATCCCTTTGAAACCTGAAGTTCTTTCTTGTATCTAGGTAATATTTTCACCACTGGCCAGAAGGTCCGCCCAACTAGGAGCACAGCTATCCAGGGGTCAGGAGGTCTTCCAGCCTGCTAGCTCCTGGAGGGATTCCTGAGTATGTCCTCAGGGCCCAAGTGTAAAAGGTGTTTCCAATTGCCTTGATTAGCAGCAGCCAGGCCCTCAGGTGAGGGGCGGGGCTGTGATCTTGACTGGAAGCCCCTAATTTGGCCAATGGAGGCATCCATCTTTTTTTGTCTGTCCATAGCAAGGGCCCGGGGAGTTTGTGCTTCCTGCAAGCAGAGCGACATTGTATGGGACACTCATGCAAGCCTACTTCTAGGAATCTCTCTGAGTGTGATGTGTGGACACCAGGACACCATGATCAGGGATGTGAGGCCACAGGAGCAATTGCCTTAGCCGGATCCAAAGGGTAGGTGTAAGGGGCCGGGTTCATCCACTATTGTTTGGTTCAACACACTTCCCATCTATGTGGAAACTCAGCCCTTTCTGGTTACTTTCTGGGCTTGTAATCTGCTGCCCTGAGCAGTGGACTGAGAGCCTGGAGGCTGAGTAGGCAGCCAAACGTGACTGGACAGGCTCAAGCCCCTGAATTCTGAGGGGTGCCCCAGCTTCCCCCATTGGCAGTGTTTGGATCATAGTGAGGCATGGCATTGATTCGGAACTCAGGAGAGTGAGACATGAGAGTCCCTTTGCATATGCATTCTTGCTTAGCCACAATCTGGGCTAGCTGGCTTGCCCTGACCAGATAGGTTCTCTGTACATAAGTTGCAGGAGAGGCTGGCTCCCTTGCCACCCATGCTCTGAGACTACTACAGGTGATCTCTGAGCACACACAGACACACACAAACAGACAGACAGACACACACACACACACACACACACACACACACATTACTGTCAGGTTGGTAGTAGAGCCTATGGTGAAGGCTGGGGCTGTCTGGGGTCTGTGGGCATGAGAGCTGCTGCCTTACAATCTCTACAAGCCAGGTTTGAACCTGTCATCAATGAACACAGTGTAGGAGGTTTTTGAATTCTGGTCTCTTTCCAACTCATCTATTTCTCTTCTCGCCTTCTCTATCTCTAACTCTCACATGCTCTCACACACTCTGTCTTCACTCATTAATATTTTACTTAGATTCTTATTTTACTGACAGGCCCAGATAGACAAAGAGAGTTACCAGAGCACTGCTGAGCTCTGGCTTGTTGTGTTGGCGATTTCACCTAGGCTACTGGAGCCTCAGTTTGTAAGTCTTTCTGACACAAGCCATATTCTGTCTCCTCATTTCCATGCCAGTATCACTCAGAGTTTATAATAAAGATATACATACATGTATATATATACATATAGATTTATATATCTGTCATTTTTAGAATGTTCGACCTATGTATTTGACCTTCTTTCAGAATTACCACATTTATAACAGCCTAGTTTTTCTGAAATAATTGGCCATATAGTTGGAGCAGGATTCAATACAATTATAAATAATAGAACCTTCCAGTAGCATTTCTAATCGTGTTTCTATTAGCATCCTTATTGTAATTATCATGGCCCAGATCTTCCCTCCTTTTTCTAGCTAGTGTAAGCTTCAATACGTATGTGTTTGTTTTCTTTCTCCGGAAATCTTAATGTCCCTGGACCCTGAAGTGTTAGGGAATTTTTGAAGCAGCCCTCTGTTTCTCAGCAGATGGTTTCTATGTTTCTGCTGTCATCAGGTCTTCTTGTGGTTTTTGTCTTTATTTATTTTTATTGTTTCAAGTCCTCCTAGATCATCCCCATTTATTTGCATATTTATTGATTTAGTCAGGTATCACATGTGGCATCATTTCTTCTGCTTGAGAGATTTTCTCTTATAACTGAAGGGAACTTTGGATGCACAATACATTTCCTGGGGCAAATACTACACACATATGGTGAAGGCTTGGGTTGTCTGGGGTCTGTGGGCATTAGAGCTGCTGCGTGACAATCTCTACAACCCAGGTTTGAACCTGTCATGAATGAACACAGCCTAGGGGTTTTTTGACTTCTGGTCTATTTCCAACTCTTCTATTTCTCTTCTCGCCATCTCTGTCTCTGACTCTCACAGGCTCTCTCTCACTCTGTCTGAACTCAGGAATATTTTACTTATATCCTTATTTTATTGACAGGCCCAGATATACAAAGAGAGTGGCCAGAGCACTGCTGAGCTCTGGCTGGTTTTGTTTGTGATTTCACCTAGGCTACTGGAGCCTCTGATTGGTAAGTCTCTCTGACTTAAGCCATATTCTGTCTCCTCATATCCATGGCAGTATCTCTCAGACTTTATAATAAAGATATACATCCATATACATATATAAATATACATATATATCTCTGTCATTTTTAGAATTGTCAACCTATGTAATTGATCTTAATCAGAATTCACACATTTACAACAGGTTCCTTTTTCCCTACTAATTGGCCACATAGTTGGAGCAGGATTCAATACAATTATAAATAATAGAACCTTCCAGTAGCATTTCTAATAGCATTTCTATCAGCATCCTTATTTTAATTATCATAGTACAGAACTTGCCTCCTTTCTCTAGTGTAAGCTTCAATACATATGAGTTTCTTTTCATTCTCCCGAAATCTTAATTTCCCTGGACTCTGAAGGGTCTCGGAACTTTTGAAGCAGCCCTTGATTCACAGCAGATGGTTTCTATGTTTCTGCTGTCATCAGGTCTTCTTGTGCTTTTTGTTTTTATTTTTCATTTGTTTCAAATCCTCCTAGATAACCCCCATTTACTTGCATATTTATTTATTTATTTATTTATTTATTTATTTGGTTCTATATTACATGAGGGGTCCATTCTTCTGCTTGATAGATTTTTCTCTTATAATTGAAGGGAAGTTTACACTCACAATACATATCCTGTCGTAAATACTACACACATATGGTGAAGGCTGGGGTTGTCTGGGGTCTGTGGACAGGAGACTGATGCCTTACAATCTCGACAACCCAGGTTTGAACCTGTCATGTATGAACACAGAGTGGGAGCTTTTGGACTTCTGGTCTCTTTCCAACTCTTCTATTTCTCTTCTTGCCTTCTCTGTCTCTGACTCTCACAGGCTCTCACTCACTCTGTCTGCACTCATTAATATTTTACTTTTATATTATTTGACTGACAGGCCCAGATATACAGAGCGAGTCACCAGGGCCCGGCTGAGCTCTGGATTGTTTTGTTGGCGATTTCACCTAGGTTTCTGGAGCCTCAGCTTTGTAAGTCTCTCTGGCACAAGCCATACTCTGTCTCCTCATAGCCATGCCAGTATCCCTCATAGTTGATAATAAAGATACACATACATATATGTACATATAAATACATATATATATATATATCAGACATTTTTAGAATTGTTGACCTTTTTATTTGATCTGAATGCAGAACTACCGCATTTATAATAGCCTCCTTATTCATAAATAATTGGTCACATAGTTGGAGCAGGATTCACTACAATTATAAATTATAAACTTTCCAGGAGCATTTCCAATAGCCTTTCTATCAGTATCCTTATTGTAATTATCATAGCACAGAACTTGCCTCCATTTTCTAGTGTAAGCTTCAAATCGTATGCATTTCTTTTCATTCTCGGAATTCGTAATTTGCCTGGACCCTGTGTGTCAGGGAATTTTTGAAGCAGCCCTCTATTTCTCAGCAGACGTTTTCTATATTTTTGCTGTCATCAGGTCTTCCTGTGGTGTTTGTTTTTATTTTTTTATTTTTTTCAAATCCTCTTAGATCATTCCCATTTATTTGCATATTTATTTATTTATTTATTTCGTCCGATATCACATGAGGGGTCATTTCTTCTGCCTGATAGATTTTCTCTTATAATTGAAGGGAACTTTTGACACACAATACATTTCCTTTTGCAGATACTATACACTACTACAACTGCTACTGCACTGTTTTTGACAGTGACATCCAATGCACAATGGATTAGTATTGCATGGCTCTAGAGAATGTTCACTATTTAACCTACAATGTTTTTAACCTCACAAATATTTATTCTGTTCTTTCTTGGGGGATGAATGGTTTACAGTCAACAGTTCCATGTAATAGTGGGCACGGGGTGGGGGGTAATTTTTCCCACTACCCCTGTATTTCTGTACATCCTTTGTAACTTTCTTATTGAGGAGAAGCAAACAGTCATAAATTGAGAGAGCAGGGCCCAAGCAGGAAGAGAGACAGAGAGACATCTGCAGCTCTGATTTGTCACTAGCCCAGCTTTTCCCTAGCTGGGTAAGTGTGACCAGGGGCTCAAAACAGGGTCCTGGGATTCCACATAGTTCCCTGGCAGCTCCACCAGCTGTCCCTCCAACCCATGCTCCCTTCGTTGTCCATGTAACTATCGATCTGCTCTAGGCATTTCTCACCTTCATATGCCAGAAACTTAACACTTCTCCCTTCCACCCATGAAACTTTGACCTTTTGCTAGGGTGCAAAACAGCAACTCCAATCCAAGTTATTTTCGGGACAAGTGTGTACGTCTCTGTGGGAAGGTGTGTGTGTGTGTGTGTGTGTGTGTGTGTGTGTGTGTAAGTGTGCATAAGTGTGTTTCAGTTAAGATTACCGCTGTTGTTTCTTTATTCCTGACACAGGGACTTAGGAACTGGGTTGTGTTATGACAAAGGAAGTTTCCACTGCACAAGTGGTTTTTCAAGTATGAATTGGCACATTGGATCGTGGACTCTGTTGTGCATTCTCCCAGGTGGTCCTCAGATGGGTTCTTTCCTTTGCTATTCCCATGCTGTGTGTAATTTTCTGGGTAGACTCAAAGAGGAGTGGCATGGGGAGCTCAGCTGCATTCTGCTGTATGTCCACAAGGTGGCGGCAAAGACCATAGTTGAGTGTAGTGATTCTGTGGAATGAGGAGAACTCTAGGAATTGTGGCCCGTGGACAGCAGGGTTGAAATTGACGTAGAGTGCCCTAGACATCTGTTCTTTCCTGTGGGGTGGGGGGATCCCCCATTTGGCTTTGCAAGTGGAAGGGGTTTCTCTCTTTGCCTGGGATGACTCTACTGGGAGCTTGTGAATCCCTGTGCTCAGCTGCATTCTGCTGGATGTCCACAAGAGGGCAGCACCAGGGCGGGACTAAGGCTCCATGGGGCAAGTGCCCTGAGGCACTGGGCTAGGAGAGTGGCGACAGTGTTTCTGGGTGTGCCCCAAGAGCATGGCCAGCCTAGCGCAGGCAGGCAGTGTCCTAAGGATGGGCCCAGACAGGAGCTGTGGGGGTCGTGTTTGCAGAAACAGGGCCTTCAGAGGATGGCAGAAAGTCCCCGGGGGCGGGCCTCAGAGCCCGTGCCCAATGAGCCTGAGGGGAGGGCCCAGTGGGTATTCATAGAGACAGCTGGCCAATCAGAGAGGAGGAACGTCACCCTCAGGGGCGTGAAGCAAGAGCTGGCCAATGAGAACAGAGGAGGAGTTGCGTGGGTGGGCCTCAGAGAGCAGCCCACCAATGAGAGCCTGGGTGCTGGCTCTGGGTGGGCGTACCCCTGGAGGTCAGCCAATCAGGGTCCAGCGGAAGTGCCTGGGGGGCGGGCCCACGGGAGGCTGTCCAATGAGCGCCTGGGGTGGGCCTCGTGGGCGGAGCCCAGGAGGCTGGCCAATCATGGGGCAAGGGCGGTGACCTTCCTGGGCGTGCCTTAGGAACTGGCCTATCAGGGGGCGCCCCTCAGACAGCAGCCCGCCAATGGGAGCCAAGAGAAGGCTGGCTGGGGGCGTGTCCCTGGGACACCAGGCCAATCAGAGTCGAGCGGAAGTGGCTGGTGGGCGGGCCTTCCGGAGGCTGCCCAATCAGCGTGCTGCAGGGCCGTGTGGGCGGTGCTCAAGGCCGCTGGCCAATCACTGACTAGGGGCCCGGACCCTCCTGGGCGTGTCCAAGCACACTGGCCAATGAGATTGCTGGTGGGGTTCTGGGCGTGGCCTAGGCCTCTGGCCTATCAGAGCCTGGCTGGCGCCCTGTGGGCGGGCCTTCTGAAGGAATCCCGCCAATGGGAGCTCAGAGCTGGCCTTAAAAGGCTGGGCGTGCTTCCAGGAAATGCGAAGCAGGGTTCAGCCCAGGGCCCTGCCTTGCAGAAGCTGTCCAGTGCGCATGTGTATAACTCCGTTTGTGCCTGTGCCTCTGTGGATTTGTGTGTGTGTGTGTGTGTTTGTGTGTGTGTGTGTGTGTCTGAGGGAGGGAGAGAGAGAGAGAACAACAGAATCACTGTGGCACAGGTGATTTTGTGCAAAACACTTGGCACATTCTGATTTACAGCTCAATATTGACACCAGGGCAGCTCTCCTTGACCCTTGGTCACTTTTCTTCTTTTCAGATGTAAAGACACTGAAGAGGGAGAGGTTTTTGCCCTGAGGCTTGCACTGGGAACTAGCAGCTGCCCTGTTTGTGTTGCCAGACTAGGAAACCTGTGGTGCCTGTCCATGTGGAGAGTCTCCTGGATGAGTTCCTTCTCGAGCCTTTTTCGCTCAGTCCCGTTGGAGCTGCATATAGCTATTGATTTGGAGATTTTATTCCTTTGGACAATTCTTTTCCTGATGCAAAGTTTCTCTCCAGGTTTTAGCAATCAATTGTGTGAATGTCACATCGAATCCATTGTGTAGAAAATGACTACATCAGTGTCTCTCTCTCTCTTTCTCTCTCTCTCTCTCTCTCTCTCTCTATATATATATATATATATATATGTATGTAACATGTAGAGGTCTGAAAATATTTTTTAGCTAGAGACCTGCACAGCTCTGGATTAGGGTAGCAATGTGGATACACCTGGCCCTTCTGAGCCACAGTCATGAGAGACATCTCACAGAGCCATATCGTATATCACTCTACAAATCTCTCTCAGCACAAACTACCACTGCCAAATCATCTACTTCCCTCTTGCTCTTTTTGTCCACCGAGTCTTATCCCAAAACTGTAAATCAAAGAAGAAATAGACATAGTGCAGTTCCCTGCACACAGGACAGGCTGAGGCTGGACCAGGGAGATGCAATACGCCAGCCTGCATCTTGGCTGGAGCATCACTATGACTACTTCGAATTTGGAGAGGCGAGGGCAGTTTTGGAGAGTGGGCTGCCGGCCAAGGGTTGCTTCTCAGAGTGGCTAAGACCTAGATGTGCTAAGTGTTACCTTTCCTCACAAACATAAAATAGCAATGCCACTTGTAAGAAGTATGCATGGGCATGGAGGGTTTGTCTTCAGTGCTCTGGCACTGATCAACACAGGGCCAGAATTTCAGTCCTTGTCTGTCTCTGTCATTCTGTCTCTCTGACTGTCTCTACGTGCCTTCTTCACTGGGCCCTTACTGGAAGTCAGTGCATGCATCGTGAACTCAGCCTTCCTGGTGTTGAAATTTTCCTTTCTTTGCCCTTTGGATTATTTAGTCTCCTGCACATGGTGTAGTACAGAGGGGAACTGCGGAGACAGCGTTGCTGCTGCAGGTTCCAGGCATATGTCCATCTCCAGCTGCAGCTGTCCAGGCCCTCTGTGCTTGACTGCCATTCTCCAGGGCCCTGAGGCTGACACTCAGCCTCAATGCAGCCCTCCTCACCTTCCTGCACAGCATCCTTGTCCTTATTCCATGAGAGCCCCGGTCAAGGGAAGTGAAACTCGATCCCCCTGGCACACACACTGTGCTTTCCCTCTATTAAGCCAAATGGAAAGGATCTGTGGTACTGATGGCCACACCAGTGTCCAGATTTCCCATGCAAAATGGAAGCTTCCAGTGTTCAGAAAGAGGGTGTTTTGATGGCTGTGAAATGTCTTTTCCAAGTGCCTCATGGTGTTTCAAATCCCTTTGAAACCTGAAGTTCTTTCTTGTATCTAGGTAATATTTTCACCACTGGCCAGAAGGGCCGCCCAACTAGGAGCACAGCTATCCAGGGGTCAGGAGGTCTTCCAGCCTGCTAGCTCCTGGAGGGATTCCTGAGTATGTCCTCAGGGCCCAAGTGTAAAAGGTGTTTCCAATTGCCTTGATTAGCAGCAGCCAGGCCCTCAGGTGAGGGGCGGGGCTGTGATCTTGACTGGAAGCCCCTAATTTGGCCAATGGAGGCATCCATCTTTTTTTGTCTGTCCATAGCAAGGGCCCGGGGAGTTTGTGCTTCCTGCAAGCAGAGCGACATTGTATGGGACACTCATGCAAGCCTACTTCTAGGAATCTCTCTGAGTGTGATGTGTGGACACCAGGACACCATGATCAGGGATGTGAGGCCACAGGAGCAATTGCCTTAGCCGGATCCAAAGGGTAGGTGTAAGGGGCCGGGTTCATCCACTATTGTTTGGTTCAACACACTTCCCATCTATGTGGAAACACAGCCCTTTCTGGGTACTTTCTGGGCTTGTAATCTGCTGCCCTGAGCAGTGGACTGAGAGCCTGGAGGCTGAGTAGGCAGCCAAACGTGACTGGACAGGCTCAAGCCCCTGAATTCTGAGGGGTGCCCCAGCTTCCCCCATTGGCAGTGTTTGGATCATAGTGAGGCATGGCATTGATTCGGAACTCAGGAGAGTGAGACATGAGAGTCCCTTTGCATATGCATTCTTGCTTAGCCACAATCTGGGCTAGCTGGCTTGCCCTGACCAGATAGGTTCTCTGTACATAAGTTGCAGGAGAGGCTGGCTCCCTTGCCACCCATGCTCTGAGACTACTACAGGTGATCTCTGAGCACACACAGACACACACAAACAGACAGACACACACACACACACACACACACATTACTGTCAGGTTGGTAGTAGAGCCTATGGTGAAGGCTGGGGCTGTCTGGGGTCTGTGGGCATGAGAGCTGCTGCCTTACAATCTCTACAAGCCAGGTTTGAACCTGTCATCAATGAACACAGTGTAGGAGGTTTTTGAATTCTGGTCTCTTTCCAACTCATCTATTTCTCTTCTCGCCTTCTCTATCTCTAACTCTCACATGCTCTCACACACTCTGTCTTCACTCATTAATATTTTACTTAGATTCTTATTTTACTGACAGGCCCAGATAGACAAAGAGAGTTACCAGAGCACTGCTGAGCTCTGGCTTGTTGTGTTGGCGATTTCACCTAGGCTACTGGAGCCTCAGTTTGTAAGTCTTTCTGACACAAGCCATATTCTGTCTCCTCATTTCCATGCCAGTATCACTCAGAGTTTATAATAAAGATATACATACATGTATATATATATACATATAGATTTATATATCTGTCATTTTTAGAATGTTCGACCTATGTATTTGACCTTCTTTCAGAATTACCACATTTATAACAGCCTAGTTTTTCTGAAATAATTGGCCATATAGTTGGAGCAGGATTCAATACAATTATAAATAATAGAACCTTCCAGTAGCATTTCTAATCGTGTTTCTATTAGCATCCTTATTGTAATTATCATGGCCCAGATCTTCCCTCCTTTTTCTAGCTAGTGTAAGCTTCAATACGTATGTGTTTGTTTTCTTTCTCCGGAAATCTTAATGTCCCTGGACCCTGAAGTGTTAGGGAATTTTTGAAGCAGCCCTCTGTTTCTCAGCAGATGGTTTCTATGTTTCTGCTGTCATCAGGTCTTCTTGTGGTTTTTGTCTTTATTTATTTTTATTGTTTCAAGTCCTCCTAGATCATCCCCATTTATTTGCATATTTATTGATTTAGTCAGGTATCACATGTGGCATCATTTCTTCTGCTTGAGAGATTTTCTCTTATAACTGAAGGGAACTTTGGATGCACAATACATTTCCTGGGGCAAATACTACACACATATGGTGAAGGCTTGGGTTGTCTGGGGTCTGTGGGCATTAGAGCTGCTGCGTGACAATCTCTACAACCCAGGTTTGAACCTGTCATGAATGAACACAGCCTAGGGGTTTTTTGACTTCTGGTCTATTTCCAACTCTTCTATTTCTCTTCTCGCCATCTCTGTCTCTGACTCTCACAGGCTCTCTCTCACTCTGTCTGAACTCAGGAATATTTTACTTATATCCTTATTTTATTGACAGGCCCAGATATACAAAGAGAGTGGCCAGAGCACTGCTGAGCTCTGGCTGGTTTTGTTTGTGATTTCACCTAGGCTACTGGAGCCTCTGATTGGTAAGTCTCTCTGACTTAAGCCATATTCTGTCTCCTCATATCCATGGCAGTATCTCTCAGACTTTATAATAAAGATATACATCCATATACATATATAAATATACATATATATCTCTGTCATTTTTAGAATTGTCAACCTATGTAATTGATCTTAATCAGAATTCACACATTTACAACAGGTTCCTTTTTCCCTACTAATTGGCCACATAGTTGGAGCAGGATTCAATACAATTATAAATAATAGAACCTTCCAGTAGCATTTCTAATAGCATTTCTATCAGCATCCTTATTTTAATTATCATAGTACAGAACTTGCCTCCTTTCTCTAGTGTAAGCTTCAATACATATGAGTTTCTTTTCATTCTCCCGAAATCTTAATTTCCCTGGACTCTGAAGGGTCTCGGAACTTTTGAAGCAGCCCTTGATTCACAGCAGATGGTTTCTATGTTTCTGCTGTCATCAGGTCTTCTTGTGCTTTTTGTTTTTATTTTTCATTTGTTTCAAATCCTCCTAGATAACCCCCATTTACTTGCATATTTATTTATTTATTTATTTGGTTCTATATTACATGAGGGGTCCATTCTTCTGCTTGATAGATTTTTCTCTTATAATTGAAGGGAAGTTTACACTCACAATACATATCCTGTCGTAAATACTACACACATATGGTGAAGGCTGGGGTTGTCTGGGGTCTGTGGACAGGAGACTAATGCCTTACAATCTCGACAACCCAGGTTTGAACCTGTCATGTATGAACACAGAGTGGGAGCTTTTGGACTTCTGGTCTCTTTCCAACTCTTCTATTTCTCTTCTTGCCTTCTCTGTCTCTGACTCTCACAGGCTCTCACTCACTCTGTCTGCACTCATTAATATTTTACTTTTATATTATTTGACTGACAGGCCCAGATATACAGAGCGAGTCACCAGGGCCCGGCTGAGCTCTGGATTGTTTTGTTGGCGATTTCACCTAGGTTTCTGGAGCCTCAGCTTTGTAAGTCTCTCTGGCACAAGCCATACTCTGTCTCCTCATAGCCATGCCAGTATCCCTCATAGTTGATAATAAAGATACACATACATATATGTACATATAAATACATATATATATATATCAGACATTTTTAGAATTGTTGACCTTTTTATTTGATCTGAATGCAGAACTACCGCATTTATAATAGCCTCCTTATTCATAAATAATTGGTCACATAGTTGGAGCAGGATTCACTACAATTATAAATTATAAACTTTCCAGGAGCATTTCCAATAGCCTTTCTATCAGTATCCTTATTGTAATTATCATAGCACAGAACTTGCCTCCATTTTCTAGTGTAAGCTTCAAATCGTATGCATTTCTTTTCATTCTCGGAATTCGTAATTTGCCTGGACCCTGTGTGTCAGGGAATTTTTGAAGCAGCCCTCTATTTCTCAGCAGACGTTTTCTATATTTCTGCTGTCATCAGGTCTTCCTGTGGTGTTTGTTTTTATTTTTTTATTTTTTTCAAATCCTCTTAGATCATTCCCATTTATTTGCATATTTATTTATTTATTTATTTCGTCCGATATCACATGAGGGGTCATTTCTTCTGCCTGATAGATTTTCTCTTATAATTGAAGGGAACTTTTGACACACAATACATTTCCTTTTGCAGATACTATACACTACTACAACTGCTACTGCACTGTTTTTGACAGTGACATCCAATGCACAATGGATTAGTATTGCATGGCTCTAGAGAATGTTCACTATTTAACCTACAATGTTTTTAACCTCACAAATATTTATTCTGTTCTTTCTTGGGGGATGAATGGTTTACAGTCAACAGTTCCATGTAATAGTGGGCACGGGGTGGGGGGTAATTTTTCCCACTACCCCTGTATTTCTGTACATCCTTTGTAACTTTCTTATTGAGGAGAAGCAAACAGTCATAAATTGAGAGAGCAGGGCCCAAGCAGGAAGAGAGACAGAGAGACATCTGCAGCTCTGATTTGTCACTAGCCCAGCTTTTCCCTAGCTGGGTAAGTGTGACCAGGGGCTCAAAACAGGGTCCTGGGATTCCACATAGTTCCCTGGCAGCTCCACCAGCTGTCCCTCCAACCCATGCTCCCTTCGTTGTCCATGTAACTATCGATCTGCTCTAGGCATTTCTCACCTTCATATGCCAGAAACTTAACACTTCTCCCTTCCACCCATGAAACTTTGACCTTTTGCTAGGGTGCAAAACAGCAACTCCAATCCAAGTTATTTTCGGGACAAGTGTGTACGTCTCTGTGGGAAGGTGTGTGTGTGTGTGTGTGTGTGTGTGTGTGTGTGTGTGTGTAAGTGTGCATAAGTGTGTTTCAGTTAAGATTACCGCTGTTGTTTCTTTATTCCTGACACAGGGACTTAGGAACTGGGTTGTGTTATGACAAAGGAAGTTTCCACTGCACAAGTGGTTTTTCAAGTATGAATTGGCACATTGGATCGTGGACTCTGTTGTGCATTCTCCCAGGTGGTCCTCAGATGGGTTCTTTCCTTTGCTATTCCCATGCTGTGTGTAATTTTCTGGGTAGACTCAAAGAGGAGTGGCATGGGGAGCTCAGCTGCATTCTGCTGTATGTCCACAAGGTGGCGGCAAAGACCATAGTTGAGTGTAGTGATTCTGTGGAATGAGGAGAACTCTAGGAATTGTGGCCCGTGGACAGCAGGGTTGAAATTGACGTAGAGTGCCCTAGACATCTGTTCTTTCCTGTGGGGTGGGGGGATCCCCCATTTGGCTTTGCAAGTGGAAGGGGTTTCTCTCTTTGCCTGGGATGACTCTACTGGGAGCTTGTGAATCCCTGTGCTCAGCTGCATTCTGCTGGATGTCCACAAGAGGGCAGCACCAGGGCGGGACTAAGGCTCCATGGGGCAAGTGCCCTGAGGCACTGGGCTAGGAGAGTGGCGACAGTGTTTCTGGGTGTGCCCCAAGAGCATGGCCAGCCTAGCGCAGGCAGGCAGTGTCCTAAGGATGGGCCCAGACAGGAGCTGTGGGGGTCGTGTTTGCAGAAACAGGGCCTTCAGAGGATGGCAGAAAGTCCCCGGGGGCGGGCCTCAGAGCCCGTGCCCAATGAGCCTGAGGGGAGGGCCCAGTGGGTATTCATAGAGACAGCTGGCCAATCAGAGAGGAGGAACGTCACCCTCAGGGGCGTGAAGCAAGAGCTGGCCAATGAGAACAGAGGAGGAGTTGCGTGGGTGGGCCTCAGAGAGCAGCCCACCAATGAGAGCCTGGGTGCTGGCTCTGGGTGGGCGTACCCCTGGAGGTCAGCCAATCAGGGTCCAGCGGAAGTGCCTGGGGGGCGGGCCCACGGGAGGCTGTCCAATGAGCGCCTGGGGTGGGCCTCGTGGGCGGAGCCCAGGAGGCTGGCCAATCATGGGGCAAGGGCGGTGACCTTCCTGGGCGTGCCTTAGGAACTGGCCTATCAGGGGGCGCCCCTCAGACAGCAGCCCGCCAATGGGAGCCAAGAGAAGGCTGGCTGGGGGCGTGTCCCTGGGACACCAGGCCAATCAGAGTCGAGCGGAAGTGGCTGGTGGGCGGGCCTTCCGGAGGCTGCCCAATCAGCGTGCTGCAGGGCCGTGTGGGCGGTGCTCAAGGCCGCTGGCCAATCACTGACTAGGGGCCCGGACCCTCCTGGGCGTGTCCAAGCACACTGGCCAATGAGATTGCTGGTGGGGTTCTGGGCGTGGCCTAGGCCTCTGGCCTATCAGAGCCTGGCTGGCGCCCTGTGGGCGGGCCTTCTGAAGGAATCCCGCCAATGGGAGCTCAGAGCTGGCCTTAAAAGGCTGGGCGTGCTTCCAGGAAATGCGAAGCAGGGTTCAGCCCAGGGCCCTGCCTTGCAGAAGCTGTCCAGTGCGCATGTGTATAACTCCGTTTGTGCCTGTGCCTCTGTGGATTTGTGTGTGTGTGTGTGTGTTTGTGTGTGTGTGTGTGTGTCTGAGGGAGGGAGAGAGAGAGAGAACAACAGAATCACTGTGGCACAGGTGATTTTGTGCAAAACACTTGGCACATTCTGATTTACAGCTCAATATTGACACCAGGGCAGCTCTCCTTGACCCTTGGTCACTTTTCTTCTTTTCAGATGTAAAGACACTGAAGAGGGAGAGGTTTTTGCCCTGAGGCTTGCACTGGGAACTAGCAGCTGCCCTGTTTGTGTTGCCAGACTAGGAAACCTGTGGTGCCTGTCCATGTGGAGAGTCTCCTGGATGAGTTCCTTCTCGAGCCTTTTTCGCTCAGTCCCGTTGGAGCTGCATATAGCTATTGATTTGGAGATTTTATTCCTTTGGACAATTCTTTTCCTGATGCAAAGTTTCTCTCCAGGTTTTAGCAATCAATTGTGTGAATGTCACATCGAATCCATTGTAGAAAATGACTACATCAGTGTCTCTCTCTCTCTTTCTCTCTCTCTCTCTCTCTCTCTCTATATATATATATATATATATATGTATGTAACATGTAGAGGTCTGAAAATATTTTTTAGCTAGAGACCTGCACAGCTCTGGATTAGGGTAGCAATGTGGATACACCTGGCCCTTCTGAGCCACAGTCATGAGAGACATCTCACAGAGCCATATCGTATATCACTCTACAAATCTCTCTCAGCACAAACTACCACTGCCAAATCATCTACTTCCCTCTTGCTCTTTTTGTCCACCGAGTCTTATCCCAAAACTGTAAATCAAAGAAGAAATAGACATAGTGCAGTTCCCTGCACACAGGACAGGCTGAGGCTGGACCAGGGAGATGCAATACGCCAGCCTGCATCTTGGCTGGAGCATCACTATGACTACTTCGAATTTGGAGAGGCGAGGGCAGTTTTGGAGAGTGGGCTGCCGGCCAAGGGTTGCTTCTCAGAGTGGCTAAGACCTAGATGTGCTAAGTGTTACCTTTCCTCACAAACATAAAATAGCAATGCCACTTGTAAGAAGTATGCATGGGCATGGAGGGTTTGTCTTCAGTGCTCTGGCACTGATCAACACAGGGCCAGAATTTCAGTCCTTGTCTGTCTCTGTCATTCTGTCTCTCTGACTGTCTCTACGTGCCTTCTTCACTGGGCCCTTACTGGAAGTCAGTGCATGCATCGTGAACTCAGCCTTCCTGGTGTTGAAATTTTCCTTTCTTTGCCCTTTGGATTATTTAGTCTCCTGCACATGGTGTAGTACAGAGGGGAACTGCGGAGACAGCGTTGCTGCTGCAGGTTCCAGGCATATGTCCATCTCCAGCTGCAGCTGTCCAGGCCCTCTGTGCTTGACTGCCATTCTCCAGGGCCCTGAGGCTGACACTCAGCCTCAATGCAGCCCTCCTCACCTTCCTGCACAGCATCCTTGTCCTTATTCCATGAGAGCCCCGGTCAAGGGAAGTGAAACTCGATCCCCCTGGCACACACACTGTGCTTTCCCTCTATTAAGCCAAATGGAAAGGATCTGTGGTACTGATGGCCACACCAGTGTCCAGATTTCCCATGCAAAACGGAAGCTTCCAGTGTTCAGAAAGAGGGTGTTTTGATGGCTGTGAAATGTCTTTTCCAAGTGCCTCATGGTGTTTCAAATCCCTTTGAAACCTGAAGTTCTTTCTTGTATCTAGGTAATATTTTCACCACTGGCCAGAAGGTCCGCCCAACTAGGAGCACAGCTATCCAGGGGTCAGGAGGTCTTCCAGCCTGCTAGCTCCTGGAGGGATTCCTGAGTATGTCCTCAGGGCCCAAGTGTAAAAGGTGTTTCCAATTGCCTTGATTAGCAGCAGCCAGGCCCTCAGGTGAGGGGCGGGGCTGTGATCTTGACTGGAAGCCCCTAATTTGGCCAATGGAGGCATCCATCTTTTTTTGTCTGTCCATAGCAAGGGCCCGGGGAGTTTGTGCTTCCTGCAAGCAGAGCGACATTGTATGGGACACTCATGCAAGCCTACTTCTAGGAATCTCTCTGAGTGTGATGTGTGGACACCAGGACACCATGATCAGGGATGTGAGGCCACAGGAGCAATTGCCTTAGCCGGATCCAAAGGGTAGGTGTAAGGGGCCGGGTTCATCCACTATTGTTTGGTTCAACACACTTCCCATCTATGTGGAAACACAGCCCTTTCTGGGTACTTTCTGGGATTGTAATCTGCTGCCCTGAGCAGTGGACTGAGAGCCTGGAGGCTGAGTAGGCAGCCAAACGTGACTGGACAGGCTCAAGCCCCTGAATTCTGAGGGGTGCCCCAGCTTCCCCCATTGGCAGTGTTTGGATCATAGTGAGGCATGGCATTGATTCGGAACTCAGGAGAGTGAGACATGAGAGTCCCTTTGCATATGCATTCTTGCTTAGCCACAATCTGGGCTAGCTGGCTTGCCCTGACCAGATAGGTTCTCTGTACATAAGTTGCAGGAGAGGCTGGCTCCCTTGCCACCCATGCTCTGAGACTACTACAGGTGATCTCTGAGCACACACAGACACACACAAACAGACAGACAGACAGACACACACACACACACACACACACACACATTACTGTCAGGTTGGTAGTAGAGCCTATGGTGAAGGCTGGGGCTGTCTGGGGTCTGTGGGCATGAGAGCTGCTGCCTTACAATCTCTACAAGCCAGGTTTGAACCTGTCATCAATGAACACAGTGTAGGAGGTTTTTGAATTCTGGTCTCTTTCCAACTCATCTATTTCTCTTCTCGCCTTCTCTATCTCTAACTCTCACATGCTCTCACACACTCTGTCTTCACTCATTAATATTTTACTTAGATTCTTATTTTACTGACAGGCCCAGATAGACAAAGAGAGTTACCAGAGCACTGCTGAGCTCTGGCTTGTTGTGTTGGCGATTTCACCTAGGCTACTGGAGCCTCAGTTTGTAAGTCTTTCTGACACAAGCCATATTCTGTCTCCTCATTTCCATGCCAGTATCACTCAGAGTTTATAATAAAGATATACATACATGTATATATATACATATAGATTTATATATCTGTCATTTTTAGAATGTTCGACCTATGTATTTGACCTTCTTTCAGAATTACCACATTTATAACAGCCTAGTTTTTCTGAAATAATTGGCCATATAGTTGGAGCAGGATTCAATACAATTATAAATAATAGAACCTTCCAGTAGCATTTCTAATCGTGTTTCTATTAGCATCCTTATTGTAATTATCATGGCCCAGATCTTCCCTCCTTTTTCTAGCTAGTGTAAGCTTCAATACGTATGTGTTTGTTTTCTTTCTCCGGAAATCTTAATGTCCCTGGACCCTGAAGTGTTAGGGAATTTTTGAAGCAGCCCTCTGTTTCTCAGCAGATGGTTTCTATGTTTCTGCTGTCATCAGGTCTTCTTGTGGTTTTTGTCTTTATTTATTTTTATTGTTTCAAGTCCTCCTAGATCATCCCCATTTATTTGCATATTTATTGATTTAGTCAGGTATCACATGTGGCATCATTTCTTCTGCTTGAGAGATTTTCTCTTATAACTGAAGGGAACTTTGGATGCACAATACATTTCCTGGGGCAAATACTACACACATATGGTGAAGGCTTGGGTTGTCTGGGGTCTGTGGGCATTAGAGCTGCTGCGTGACAATCTCTACAACCCAGGTTTGAACCTGTCATGAATGAACACAGCCTAGGGGTTTTTTGACTTCTGGTCTATTTCCAACTCTTCTATTTCTCTTCTCGCCATCTCTGTCTCTGACTCTCACAGGCTCTCTCTCACTCTGTCTGAACTCAGGAATATTTTACTTATATCCTTATTTTATTGACAGGCCCAGATATACAAAGAGAGTGGCCAGAGCACTGCTGAGCTCTGGCTGGTTTTGTTTGTGATTTCACCTAGGCTACTGGAGCCTCTGATTGGTAAGTCTCTCTGACTTAAGCCATATTCTGTCTCCTCATATCCATGGCAGTATCTCTCAGACTTTATAATAAAGATATACATCCATATACATATATAAATATACATATATATCTCTGTCATTTTTAGAATTGTCAACCTATGTAATTGATCTTAATCAGAATTCACACATTTACAACAGGTTCCTTTTTCCCTACTAATTGGCCACATAGTTGGAGCAGGATTCAATACAATTATAAATAATAGAACCTTCCAGTAGCATTTCTAATAGCATTTCTATCAGCATCCTTATTTTAATTATCATAGTACAGAACTTGCCTCCTTTCTCTAGTGTAAGCTTCAATACATATGAGTTTCTTTTCATTCTCCCGAAATCTTAATTTCCCTGGACTCTGAAGGGTCTCGGAACTTTTGAAGCAGCCCTTGATTCACAGCAGATGGTTTCTATGTTTCTGCTGTCATCAGGTCTTCTTGTGCTTTTTGTTTTTATTTTTCATTTGTTTCAAATCCTCCTAGATAACCCCCATTTACTTGCATATTTATTTATTTATTTATTTGGTTCTATATTACATGAGGGGTCCATTCTTCTGCTTGATAGATTTTTCTCTTATAATTGAAGGGAAGTTTACACTCACAATACATATCCTGTCGTAAATACTACACACATATGGTGAAGGCTGGGGTTGTCTGGGGTCTGTGGACAGGAGACTAATGCCTTACAATCTCGACAACCCAGGTTTGAACCTGTCATGTATGAACACAGAGTGGGAGCTTTTGGACTTCTGGTCTCTTTCCAACTCTTCTATTTCTCTTCTTGCCTTCTCTGTCTCTGACTCTCACAGGCTCTCACTCACTCTGTCTGCACTCATTAATATTTTACTTTTATATTATTTGACTGACAGGCCCAGATATACAGAGCGAGTCACCAGGGCCCGGCTGAGCTCTGGATTGTTTTGTTGGCGATTTCACCTAGGTTTCTGGAGCCTCAGCTTTGTAAGTCTCTCTGGCACAAGCCATACTCTGTCTCCTCATAGCCATGCCAGTATCCCTCATAGTTGATAATAAAGATACACATACATATATGTACATATAAATACATATATATATATATATATCAGACATTTTTAGAATTGTTGACCTTTTTATTTGATCTGAATGCAGAACTACCGCATTTATAATAGCCTCCTTATTCATAAATAATTGGTCACATAGTTGGAGCAGGATTCACTACAATTATAAATTATAAACTTTCCAGGAGCATTTCCAATAGCCTTTCTATCAGTATCCTTATTGTAATTATCATAGCACAGAACTTGCCTCCATTTTCTAGTGTAAGCTTCAAATCGTATGCATTTCTTTTCATTCTCGGAATTCGTAATTTGCCTGGACCCTGTGTGTCAGGGAATTTTTGAAGCAGCCCTCTATTTCTCAGCAGACGTTTTCTATATTTTTGCTGTCATCAGGTCTTCCTGTGGTGTTTGTTTTTATTTTTTTATTTTTTTCAAATCCTCTTAGATCATTCCCATTTATTTGCATATTTATTTATTTATTTATTTCGTCCGATATCACATGAGGGGTCATTTCTTCTGCCTGATAGATTTTCTCTTATAATTGAAGGGAACTTTTGACACACAATACATTTCCTTTTGCAGATACTATACACTACTACAACTGCTACTGCACTGTTTTTGACAGTGACATCCAATGCACAATGGATTAGTATTGCATGGCTCTAGAGAATGTTCACTATTTAACCTACAATGTTTTTAACCTCACAAATATTTATTCTGTTCTTTCTTGGGGGATGAATGGTTTACAGTCAACAGTTCCATGTAATAGTGGGCACGGGGTGGGGGGTAATTTTTCCCACTACCCCTGTATTTCTGTACATCCTTTGTAACTTTCTTATTGAGGAGAAGCAAACAGTCATAAATTGAGAGAGCAGGGCCCAAGCAGGAAGAGAGACAGAGAGACATCTGCAGCTCTGATTTGTCACTAGCCCAGCTTTTCCCTAGCTGGGTAAGTGTGACCAGGGGCTCAAAACAGGGTCCTGGGATTCCACATAGTTCCCTGGCAGCTCCACCAGCTGTCCCTCCAACCCATGCTCCCTTCGTTGTCCATGTAACTATCGATCTGCTCTAGGCATTTCTCACCTTCATATGCCAGAAACTTAACACTTCTCCCTTCCACCCATGAAACTTTGACCTTTTGCTAGGGTGCAAAACAGCAACTCCAATCCAAGTTATTTTCGGGACAAGTGTGTACGTCTCTGTGGGAAGGTGTGTGTGTGTGTGTGTGTGTGTGTGTGTGTGTGTAAGTGTGCATAAGTGTGTTTCAGTTAAGATTACCGCTGTTGTTTCTTTATTCCTGACACAGGGACTTAGGAACTGGGTTGTGTTATGACAAAGGAAGTTTCCACTGCACAAGTGGTTTTTCAAGTATGAATTGGCACATTGGATCGTGGACTCTGTTGTGCATTCTCCCAGGTGGTCCTCAGATGGGTTCTTTCCTTTGCTATTCCCATGCTGTGTGTAATTTTCTGGGTAGACTCAAAGAGGAGTGGCATGGGGAGCTCAGCTGCATTCTGCTGTATGTCCACAAGGTGGCGGCAAAGACCATAGTTGAGTGTAGTGATTCTGTGGAATGAGGAGAACTCTAGGAATTGTGGCCCGTGGACAGCAGGGTTGAAATTGACGTAGAGTGCCCTAGACATCTGTTCTTTCCTGTGGGGTGGGGGGATCCCCCATTTGGCTTTGCAAGTGGAAGGGGTTTCTCTCTTTGCCTGAGATGACTCTACTGGGAGCTTGTGAATCCCTGTGCTCAGCTGCATTCTGCTGGGTGTCCACAAGAGGGCAGCACCAGGGCGGGACTAAGGCTCCATGGGGCAAGTGCCCTGAGGCACTGGGCTAGGAGAGTGGCGACAGTGTTTCTGGGTGTGCCCCAAGAGCATGGCCAGCCTAGCACAGGCAGGCAGTGTCCTAAGGATGGGCCCAGACAGGAGCTGTGGGGGTCGTGTTTGCAGAAACAGGGCCTTCAGAGGATGGCAGAAAGTCCCCGGGGGCGGGCCTCAGAGCCCGTGCCCAATGAGCCTGAGGGGAGGGCCCAGTGGGTATTCATAGAGACAGCTGGCCAATCAGAGAGGAGGAACGTCACCCTCAGGGGCGTGAAGCAAGAGCTGGCCAATGAGAACAGAGGAGGAGTTGCCCACCAATGAGAGCCTGGGTGCTGGCTCTGGGTGGGCGTACCCCTGGAGGTCAGCCAATCAGGGTCCAGCGGAAGTGCCTGGGGGGCGGGCCCACGGGAGGCTTTCCAATGAGCGCCTGGGGCGGGCCTCGTGGGCGGAGCCCAGGAGGCTGGCCAATCATGGGGCAAGGGCGGTGACCTTCCTGGGCGTGCCTTAGGAACTGGCCTATCAGGGGGCGCCCCTCAGACAGCAGCCCGCCAATGGGAGCCAAGAGAAGGCTGGCTGGGGGCGTGTCCCTTGGACACCAGGCCAATCAGAGTCGAGCGGAAGTGGCTGGTGGGCGGGCCTTCCGGAGGCTGCCCAATCAGCGTGCTGCAGGGCCGTGTGGGCGGTGCTCAAGGCCGCTGGCCAATCACTGACTAGGGGCCCGGACCCTCCTGGGCGTGTCCAAGCACACTGGCCAATGAGATTGCTGGTGGGGTTCTGGGCGTGGCCTAGGCCTCTGGCCTATCAGAGCCTGGCTGGCGCCCTGTGGGCGGGCCTTCTGAAGGAATCCCGCCAATGGGAGCTCAGAGCTGGCCTTAAAAGGCTGGGCGTGCTTCCAGGAAATGTGAAGCAGGGTTCAGCCCAGGGCCCTGCCTTGCAGAAGCTGTCCAGTGCGCATGTGTATAACTCCGTTTGTGCCTGTGCCTCTGTGGATTTGTGTGTGTGTGTGTGTGTTTGTGTGTGTGTGTGTGTCTGAGGGAGGGAGAGAGAGAGAGAACAACAGAATCACTGTGGCACAGGTGATTTTGTGCAAAACACTTGGCACATTCTGATTTACAGCTCAATATTGACACCAGGGCAGCTCTCCTTGACCCTTGGTCACTTTTCTTCTTTTCAGATGTAAAGACACTGAAGAGGGAGAGGTTTTTGCCCTGAGGCTTGCACTGGGAACTAGCAGCTGCCCTGTTTGTGTTGCCAGACTAGGAAACCTGTGGTGCCTGTCCATGTGGAGAGTCTCCTGGATGAGTTCCTTC
Source organism: Erinaceus europaeus (assembly GCF_950295315.1). Lineage (NCBI taxonomy): Eukaryota > Metazoa > Chordata > Mammalia > Eulipotyphla > Erinaceidae > Erinaceus > Erinaceus europaeus. The sequence goes on from NW_026647763.1 coordinate 104,732, forward strand.
TCGAGCCTTTTTCGCTCAGTCCCGTTGGAGCTGCATATAGCTATTGATTTGGAGATTTTATTCCTTTGGACAATTCTTTTCCTGATGCAAAGTTTCTCTCCAGGTTTTAGCAATCAATTGTGTGAATGTCACATCGAATCCATTGTAGAAAATGACTACATCAGTGTCTCTCTCTCTCTCTCTCTCTCTCTCTCTCTCTCTCTCTCTATATATATATATATATATATATATATGTAACATGTAGAGGTCTGAAAATATTTTTTAGCTAGAGACCTGCACAGCTCTGGATTAGGGTAGCAATGTGGATACACCTGGCCCTTCTGAGCCACAGTCATGAGAGACATCTCACAGAGCCATATCGTATATCACTCTACAAATCTCTCTCAGCACAAACTACCACTGCCAAATCATCTACTTCCCTCTTGCTCTTTTTGTCCACCGAGTCTTATCCCAAAACTGTAAATCAAAGAAGAAATAGACATAGTGCAGTTCCCTGCACACAGGACAGGCTGAGGCTGGACCAGGGAGATGCAATACGCCAGCCTGCATCTTGGCTGGAGCATCACTATGACTACTTCGAATTTGGAGAGGCGAGGGCAGTTTTGGAGAGTGGGCTGCCGGCCAAGGGTTGCTTCTCAGAGTGGCTAAGACCTAGATGTGCTAAGTGTTACCTTTCCTCACAAACATAAAATAGCAATGCCACTTGTAAGAAGTATGCATGGGCATGGAGGGTTTGTCTTCAGTGCTCTGGCACTGATCAACACAGGGCCAGAATTTCAGTCCTTGTCTGTCTCTGTCATTCTGTCTCTCTGACTGTCTCTACGTGCCTTCTTCACTGGGCCCTTACTGGAAGTCAGTGCATGCATCGTGAACTCAGCCTTCCTGGTGTTGAAATTTTCCTTTCTTTGCCCTTTGGATTATTTAGTCTCCTGCACATGGTGTAGTACAGAGGGGAACTGCGGAGACAGCGTTGCTGCTGCAGGTTCCAGGCATATGTCCATCTCCAGCTGCAGCTGTCCAGGCCCTCTGTGCTTGACTGCCATTCTCCAGGGCCCTGAGGCTGACACTCAGCCTCAATGCAGCCCTCCTCACCTTCCTGCACAGCATCCTTGTCCTTATTCCATGAGAGCCCCGGTCAAGGGAAGTGAAACTCGATCCCCCTGGCACACACACTGTGCTTTCCCTCTATTAAGCCAAATGGAAAGGATCTGTGGTACTGATGGCCACACCAGTGTCCAGATTTCCCATGCAAAACGGAAGCTTCCAGTGTTCAGAAAGAGGGTGTTTTGATGGCTGTGAAATGTCTTTTCCAAGTGCCTCATGGTGTTTCAAATCCCTTTGAAACCTGAAGTTCTTTCTTGTATCTAGGTAATATTTTCACCACTGGCCAGAAGGGCCGCCCAACTAGGAGCACAGCTATCCAGGGGTCAGGAGGTCTTCCAGCCTGCTAGCTCCTGGAGGGATTCCTGAGTATGTCCTCAGGGCCCAAGTGTAAAAGGTGTTTCCAATTGCCTTGATTAGCAGCAGCCAGGCCCTCAGGTGAGGGGCGGGGCTGTGATCTTGACTGGAAGCCCCTAATTTGGCCAATGGAGGCATCCATCTTTTTTTGTCTGTCCATAGCAAGGGCCCGGGGAGTTTGTGCTTCCTGCAAGCAGAGCGACATTGTATGGGACACTCATGCAAGCCTACTTCTAGGAATCTCTCTGAGTGTGATGTGTGGACACCAGGACACCATGATCAGGGATGTGAGGCCACAGGAGCAATTGCCTTAGCCGGATCCAAAGGGTAGGTGTAAGGGGCCGGGTTCATCCACTATTGTTTGGTTCAACACACTTCCCATCTATGTGGAAACACAGCCCTTTCTGGGTACTTTCTGGGCTTGTAATCTGCTGCCCTGAGCAGTGGACTGAGAGCCTGGAGGCTGAGTAGGCAGCCAAACGTGACTGGACAGGCTCAAGCCCCTGAATTCTGAGGGGTGCCCCAGCTTCCCCCATTGGCAGTGTTTGGATCATAGTGAGGCATGGCATTGATTCGGAACTCAGGAGAGTGAGACATGAGAGTCCCTTTGCATATGCATTCTTGCTTAGCCACAATCTGGGCTAGCTGGCTTGCCCTGACCAGATAGGTTCTCTGTACATAAGTTGCAGGAGAGGCTGGCTCCCTTGCCACCCATGCTCTGAGACTACTACAGGTGATCTCTGAGCACACACAGACACACACAAACAGACAGACAGACAGACACACACACACACACACACACACACACATTACTGTCAGGTTGGTAGTAGAGCCTATGGTGAAGGCTGGGGCTGTCTGGGGTCTGTGGGCATGAGAGCTGCTGCCTTACAATCTCTACAAGCCAGGTTTGAACCTGTCATCAATGAACACAGTGTAGGAGGTTTTTGAATTCTGGTCTCTTTCCAACTCATCTATTTCTCTTCTCGCCTTCTCTATCTCTAACTCTCACATGCTCTCACACACTCTGTCTTCACTCATTAATATTTTACTTAGATTCTTATTTTACTGACAGGCCCAGATAGACAAAGAGAGTTACCAGAGCACTGCTGAGCTCTGGCTTGTTGTGTTGGCGATTTCACCTAGGCTACTGGAGCCTCAGTTTGTAAGTCTTTCTGACACAAGCCATATTCTGTCTCCTCATTTCCATGCCAGTATCACTCAGAGTTTATAATAAAGATATACATACATGTATATATATACATATAGATTTATATATCTGTCATTTTTAGAATGTTCGACCTATGTATTTGACCTTCTTTCAGAATTACCACATTTATAACAGCCTAGTTTTTCTGAAATAATTGGCCATATAGTTGGAGCAGGATTCAATACAATTATAAATAATAGAACCTTCCAGTAGCATTTCTAATCGTGTTTCTATTAGCATCCTTATTGTAATTATCATGGCCCAGATCTTCCCTCCTTTTTCTAGCTAGTGTAAGCTTCAATACGTATGTGTTTGTTTTCTTTCTCCGGAAATCTTAATGTCCCTGGACCCTGAAGTGTTAGGGAATTTTTGAAGCAGCCCTCTGTTTCTCAGCAGATGGTTTCTATGTTTCTGCTGTCATCAGGTCTTCTTGTGGTTTTTGTCTTTATTTATTTTTATTGTTTCAAGTCCTCCTAGATCATCCCCATTTATTTGCATATTTATTGATTTAGTCAGGTATCACATGTGGCATCATTTCTTCTGCTTGAGAGATTTTCTCTTATAACTGAAGGGAACTTTGGATGCACAATACATTTCCTGGGGCAAATACTACACACATATGGTGAAGGCTTGGGTTGTCTGGGGTCTGTGGGCATTAGAGCTGCTGCGTGACAATCTCTACAACCCAGGTTTGAACCTGTCATGAATGAACACAGCCTAGGGGTTTTTTGACTTCTGGTCTATTTCCAACTCTTCTATTTCTCTTCTCGCCATCTCTGTCTCTGACTCTCACAGGCTCTCTCTCACTCTGTCTGAACTCAGGAATATTTTACTTATATCCTTATTTTATTGACAGGCCCAGATATACAAAGAGAGTGGCCAGAGCACTGCTGAGCTCTGGCTGGTTTTGTTTGTGATTTCACCTAGGCTACTGGAGCCTCTGATTGGTAAGTCTCTCTGACTTAAGCCATATTCTGTCTCCTCATATCCATGGCAGTATCTCTCAGACTTTATAATAAAGATATACATCCATATACATATATAAATATACATATATATCTCTGTCATTTTTAGAATTGTCAACCTATGTAATTGATCTTAATCAGAATTCACACATTTACAACAGGTTCCTTTTTCCCTACTAATTGGCCACATAGTTGGAGCAGGATTCAATACAATTATAAATAATAGAACCTTCCAGTAGCATTTCTAATAGCATTTCTATCAGCATCCTTATTTTAATTATCATAGTACAGAACTTGCCTCCTTTCTCTAGTGTAAGCTTCAATACATATGAGTTTCTTTTCATTCTCCCGAAATCTTAATTTCCCTGGACTCTGAAGGGTCTCGGAACTTTTGAAGCAGCCCTTGATTCACAGCAGATGGTTTCTATGTTTCTGCTGTCATCAGGTCTTCTTGTGCTTTTTGTTTTTATTTTTCATTTGTTTCAAATCCTCCTAGATAACCCCCATTTACTTGCATATTTATTTATTTATTTATTTATTTATTTATTTGGTTCTATATTACATGAGGGGTCCATTCTTCTGCTTGATAGATTTTTCTCTTATAATTGAAGGGAAGTTTACACTCACAATACATATCCTGTCGTAAATACTACACACATATGGTGAAGGCTGGGGTTGTCTGGGGTCTGTGGACAGGAGACTGATGCCTTACAATCTCGACAACCCAGGTTTGAACCTGTCATGTATGAACACAGAGTGGGAGCTTTTGGACATCTGGTCTCTTTCCAACTCTTCTATTTCTCTTCTTGCCTTCTCTGTCTCTGACTCTCACAGGCTCTCACTCACTCTGTCTGCACTCATTAATATTTTACTTTTATACTATTTGACTGACAGGCCTAGATATACAAAGCGAGTCACCAGGGCCCGGCTGAGCTCTGGATTGTTTTGTTGGCGATTTCACCTAGGTTTCTGGAGCCTCAGCTTTGTAAGTCTCTCTGGCACAAGCCATACTCTGTCTCCTCATAGCCATGCCAGTATCCCTCATAGTTGATAATAAAGATACACATACAGATATGTACATATACATACATATATATATATATATATCAGACATTTTTAGAATTGTTGACCTTTTTATTTGATCTGAATGCAGAATTACCGCATTTATAATAGCCTCCTTATTCATAAATAATTGGTCACATAGTTGGAGCAGGATTCACTACAGTTATAAATTATAAACTTTCCAGGAGCATTTCCAATAGCCTTTCTATCAGTATCCTTATTGTAATTATCATAGCACAGAACTTGCCTCCATTTTCTAGTGTAAGCTTCAAATCGTATGCGTTTCTTTTCATTCTCGGAATTCGTAATTTGCCTGGACCCTGTGTGTCAGGGAATTTTTGAAGCAGCCCTCTGTTTCTCAGCAGACGTTTTCTATATTTCTGCTGTCATCAGGTCTTCCTGTGGTGTTTGTTTTTATTTTTTATTTTTTTCAAATCCTCTTAGATCATTCCCATTTATTTGCATATTTATTTATTTATTTATTTCGTCCGATATCACATGAGGGGTCATTTCTTCTGCCTGATAGATTTTCTCTTATAATTGAAGGGAACTTTTGACACACAATACATTTCCTTTTGCAGATACTACACACTACTACAACTGCTACTGCACTGTTTTTGACAGTGACATCCAATGCACAATGGATTAGTATTGCATGGCTCTAGAGAATGTTCACTATTTAACCTACAATGTTTTTAACCTCACAAATATTTATTCTGTTCTTTCTTGGGGGATGAATGGTTTACAGTCAACAGTTCCATGTAATAGTGGGCACGGGGGGTAATTTTTCCCACTACCCCTGTATTTCTGTACATCCTTTGTAACTTTCTTATTGAGGAGAAGCAAACAGTCATAAATTGAGAGAGCAGGGCCCAAGCAGGAAGAGAGACAGAGAGACATCTGCAGCTCTGATTTGTCACTAGCCCAGCTTTTCCCTAGCTGGGTAAGTGTGACCAGGGGCTCAAAACAGGGTCCTGGGATTCCACATAGTTC
>NW_026647764.1:0-67514 GCF_950295315.1 Erinaceus europaeus
GTGTGTGTGTCTGTGTGTGTGAGTGTGTGTCTGTGCATGTGTGAGTGTGTGTGTGTCTCTGTGTGTGTGTGAGTGTGTGTGTCTGTGTGTCTGTGCATGTGTGAGTGTGTGTCTGTGTGTGTGTCTGTGAATGTGTGAGTGTGTGTGTCTGTGTGTGTCTGTGCATGTGTGAGTGTGTCTGTCTGTGTGTGAGTGTGTGTGTGTGAGTGTGAGTGTGTGTGTCTGTGCATGTGTGAGTGTCTGTGTGTCTGTGCATATGTGAGTGTGTGTGTGTCTGTGTGTGTCTGTGTGAGTCTGTGTGTCTGTGCATGTGTGTGTGTGTCTGTGTGTGCATGTGTGAGTGTATGTGTCTGTGTCTGTGTGTGTATCTGTGTGTGTGTCTGTGTGTGTGTGTCTGTGTGTGTGTCTGTGTGTGTGTGTCTCTGTGTGTGTGTCTGTATCTGTGTGTGTGTGTCTGTGTGTGTCTGTGTCTGTGTGTGTCTGTGTTTGGGTGTGTGTCTGTGTCTGTGTGTGGGTCTGTGTATGGGTGTACCTGTATCTGTGTGTGGGTCTGTGGGGGGGGTGTCTGTGTCTGTGTGTGTCTGTGTCTGTATGGGTTTGTGTGTCTGTGTGTGTGTGTGTCTGTATCTGTGTGTGTGTGTCTGTGTTTGGGTGTGTGTCTGTATCTGTGTGTGTGTGTCTGTGTGTGTGTGTATCTGTGTGTGTGTGTGTGTCTGTGTCTGTATCTGTCTGTGTCTCTGTGTGTGTGTGTGTGTGTGTGTGTGTGTGTGTGGGTCTGTGTATGGGTGTGCCTGTATCTGTGTCTGTGTTTGTGTCTGTGTGGGGGGTGTCTGTGTCTGTGTGTGTGAGTGGGGGTCTGTGTATGGATGTGCCTGTATCTGTGTGTGTGTCTGCATGGGGGGGTGTCTGTGTGTGTCTGTGTGGGTGTGTATCTGTGTGTCTCTGTGTGTGTGTCTGTGTGCACAGTGTGTTGGGGCGGTGGCTGGTGTGGGGCAGTTGCAGTGGCAGGCCAGCTGGCCATGTGAGGGTGGACGGGGCAGGGCGGGGGTCTCAGCCTGTGTCTTGGGCCTTCTGTGAGATGGGTGCAACCACCATGCCCTCCAGGGAGGACCAGGGGGTGCAGGGTGGCTCTACCCAGAGGGTCCTCCCAGACCCTCCAGAAAGGCGGGGGGGGGGACACACAGCTCACAGGCAGAGCTTCCAACTCCAGGAAACCCTGGGCTTGGGCCCCCACTGGCCTTGGGAGTGTGGCTGTGGGGGGTTAGGGGGGTTAGGGGCCTGGGGGCTGTGTGTGGGGTTAGGGATACGGGGCCTGAGGGCTGTGTGGGTGTTAGGGGCCTGGGGGCTGTGTGTGGGTTAGGGATACAGGGCCTGGGGGCTGTGTGTGGGTGTTAGGGGCCTGGGGGCTGTGTGTGTGGGTTAGGGATACAGGGCCTGGGGGCTGTGTGTGGGGGTTAGGGATATGGGGTCTGGGGCTGTGTGTGGGTTAGGTATACGGGGCCTGGGGGCTGTGTGTGTGGGTTAGGGATATGGGGTCTGGGGGCTGTGTGTGGGTTAGGTATACGGGGCCTGGGGGCTGTGTGTGTGGGTTAGGGATATGGGGTCTGGGGGCTGTGTGTGGGGGTAAGGAGTACGGGGTCTGGGGGATGTGTGTGTGGGTTAGGGATATGGGGTCTGGGGGCTGTGTGTGGGGGTTAGGAGTACGGGGTCTGGGGATTGTGTGTGGGTTAGGGATATGGGGTCTGGGGGCTGTGTGTGGGGGTTAGGAGTACGGGGTCTGGGGCTGTGTGTGTGGGTTAGGGATACGGGGTCTGGGGGCTTGTGTGGGGGTTAGGCGTACGGGGTCTGGGGGCTGTGTGTTTGGGTTAGGGATACGGGGTCTGGGGGCTGTGTGTGTGGGTTAGGGGTACAGGGTCTGGGGGCTGTGTGTTTGTAGGGATTCAGGGCCTGGTGGCTGTGTGTGTGGGGTTTAGGGATACAGGGCCTGGGGTCTGTGTGTGGAGGGTTGTAGGGAAACTGGTGGGGTGGAGTCTGCATGGTGGTGGTTAGTAACTGGGGCTGGGGGTCCGTGTAGCAATTAGGGAAACAGGTACAGGGTTTCGTCAGAGCCTGGAACCCCATCTTCCACGGTATCCAAAGGTCCTGGCTGTTGGGAGAGGGGCTGAGGGAGAGGGTGAGGTACGTTGCGGATGAGTGAGAGAATCCGTGATGGGGGTGTGTGAGGGGTGGGGGATGAGTGTATGTGACTGGGTGTCCCTGCCCCCCTGCCCCCTGTTCTGCCTCCTCCCCCCTGAAGCCCCCTAGCCTGCTCTCGGGACCCTGGCCCCCGCCTGGCTCTGGGTCACAGAAGCCAGACAGCAGAGGTGGCCACTGACATAGGGGCTGCACAATGACAGCTGGGGCCTAGTGGCCACCTCCCCGCACCCTGCACCCTGCACCCTGCACTCTGCACTCTGCACCCTACACAGGCCCCTTGCTGAGCCCCACCCCTGCTGCCCTGTTCCTCCTTTTGCCAAATATGGGTGCTCCACACGGGGCCTGCCACTCCTGGGCCAGGAAGTGGCCCTTGCGGGCACTGGGGCCAGGACACTCCAGGGACAGCCTTGTGGGGACAGTGGGGACTACCTGTCTACTCGTGGTGGCTGCCCAGCACCCAGGCACCTCCACCTGGGGGGGGGGGGGCTTGGCTCAGGGAGACTCCCAGGAGGGGTGGGGGCAGGTCACGAAGAGGTCACACAGAGGCGCCCCACCCTGTCTCTGGGCCCGCAGGGTGCCGTCCTGTGCTGGGTAGGGCTGGGGTGCGTTCCCCTCTGGGGTGCGTTCCCCTCTGGGCCCACAGGGTGCCATCCTATGCTGGGTAGGGCTGGGGTGCATCCCCTCTGGGAGCCCTGCCTTGGTTTCCCCGCATGGATGTTGGGGTCTGTCTGGGTCCCGGGGTGACACTTCCCAGACTGGGGGCAGTGTGGGGAGAGGGTGCTTGGCGGGCCCTCTGGCCTGTGCCTCGAGCAGCGGAGAGCGTTGTCTCCCCCTCATCACCAGGCTTTGAGGGGTCCCAGCTGTAGGGGACCCAGGAGCAGGGCTGCGCCTGCCCCCACAGCATGAACGGGAACCCCCTCCCCTTGGCCTGGGGAGAGTTCTGCTTTTTGTGGGAACTGGGTTTTGACACCTCAGGTCTGGCTGTCATGGCAGGGCTGGGAACCCCAGGCTCTGGGGCAGAGGTCAGCTGGGGCCGGGAAAGCATGGGCCCTCCCGCTCTGGGTGCCGGTCCTGGGGGCTGCCACCGCACCGTCTGCCCTGGGAGCCTCCCAGGACACGGCAGCCCAAGTTGGGTCAGCGACCCAGGGACGGCCACTCAGCCGGGCCAACATGGGGGCAGCAGGTGTGGCTGGAGGAACAGGTCGTGGGGACACCACCCCAGTCAGGGCCCAGCCTACTCGGGAGTGAGTGAGCCTGTGAGCGAGTATGCATGAGAGAGAGAGAGAGAGTGTGTGTGTGTGTGTGTGTGTGTGTGTGTGTGTGTGTGTGCCTGTGAGTGTGTGTGTGCCTCTGAGTGTATGTGACTGTGTGTGTGTGTGAGTGTGTGTGACTGTGTGTGTGCCTGTGAGTGTGTGTGTGTGACTGTGTGTGTGAGAGTGTGTGTGTGTGACTGTGTGTGTGCCTGTGAGTATGTGACTGTGTGTGTGCCTGTGAGTGTGTGTGCCTCTGAGTGTGTGTGACTGTGTGTGTGTGAGTGTGTGTGTGCCTGTGAGTGTGTGTGACTGTGTGTGTGACTGTGTGTGTGACTGTGTGTGTGCCTGTGAGTGTGTGTGACTGTGTGTGTATGCCTGTGTGTGTGACTGTGTGTGAGTGACTGTGTGTGTGCCTGTGAGTGTGTGTGTGCCTCTGAGTGTATGTGACTGTGTGTGTGTGTGAGTGTGTGTGACTGTGTGTGTGTGCCTGTGAGTGTGTGTGTGAGTGTGTGTGTGTGACTGTGTGTGTGAGAGTGTGTGTGTGTGACTGTGTGTGTGCCTGTGAGTATGTGACTGTGTGTGTGCCTGTGAGTGTGTGTGCCTCTGAGTGTGTGTGTGACTGTGAGTGTGTGAGTGTGTGTGCCTGTGAGTGTGTGTGACTGTGTGTGTGACTGTGTGTGTGACTGTGTGTGTGCCTGTGAGTGTGTGACTGTGTGTGTATGCCTGTGTGTGTGACTGTGTGTGAGTGACTGTGTGTGTGCCTGTGAGTGTGTGTGAGAGAGTGTGTGTGTGACTGTGTGTGTAACTGTGTGTGTGTGAGTGTGTGTGACTGTGTGTGTGAGCCTGTGTGTGTGTGACTGTGTGTGAGTGACTGTGTGTGTGTGCCTGTGAGTGTGTGTGTGAGAGTGTGTGTGACTGTGTGTGTAACTGTGTGTGTGTGAGTGTGTGTGAGTGTGTGTGCCTGTGTGTGTGAGCCTGTGTGTGAGTGTGTGTGTAAGTGTGTGTGTATGCGTGTGAGTGTGTGTGTATGCGTGTGAGTGTGTGTGTGAGTGTATGTGAGCCTCTGTGTGAGTGTGTGAGCCTGTGAGTGTATGTGTGTGTGTGTGTGTGTGTGTGTGCCTGTGAGCCTGTGTGTGTGCCTGTGTGTGAACCTCTGTGTGTGTGAGTGTGTGTGCAGATGGTGTGTGTGTGAGCATGTGTGTACACCTGTGTGTGCACCTGTCTCTGGCCAGGCAGGCCCCCCTGAAGCCACAGCCTCATTTTCCACCAGCCCCTCCTTGGGGACAGTGTGAAACCCCCCCAGGGCACAGGCCTTGGGGTCACCCAGCCTGCTCCCTACAGGCCACCCTGCACCCCTACCTCCTGCTGCGCCTCCTACTGACTCTGCTCTCCCTGCGGCCCGGTAAGTCCCAGCAGCTCCCCACACCCATCCCCTCAGCAGCGCTGTGCCCCTCAGCCCCTCCACCCGGCCCCTCCCGTGCCCCCTCAGCCCCGTCCTCCCCTCCTCGCAGCCCCCCCCCCCGTCTTTCCTCACGCCCCCTCAGTCCTCCCCCAGGAGTGCACCAAGTACAAAGTGAGCACCTGCAGAGACTGTGTGGAGTCAGGGCCAGGCTGTGCCTGGTGTCAGCAGCTGGTGAGCCCCACACACCCGCAACGCCCCTAGCCTGCCCCACCCCACCCCTGCTCTGTCCGGGCTTTGGGGGGCGGCGGGGGACCCTCGAGGACCGGGCCCTCGGCCCTCGGCGGCCACCCACCCAGCTGCCTCATCTGCCCAGAACTTCACGGGGCGCGGGGAGCCCGACTCAGTGCGCTGCGACTCGCGGGTTCAGCTGCTGCTCAAAGGCTGCCCTGCTGACGACATCGTGGACCCCAGGAGCCAGGCTGACAGCCGCCGGGACCCAGGAGGCCGGGAACAGCTGTCCCCCCGGCATGTGACTCTGTCCCTGCGGCCGGGTAGGGACAGGACAGTGGTGGGGAACAGCTGGGGGGGGGGGCTCTCCTCAAGCCCGTCACCAGCATCCCGTCCCCACCATCCCCTGTCCCCACCGTCCAGTCCCCACTGTCCCCCCACCATCTCCCATCCTCACCATCCCCCGTCCCCACCATCCCTGTCCCACCATCCACCATCCATAATGTCTCTGTCCCCACCATCCCCCATCCGTAATGTCTCTGTCCCATCATCCCTCATCCATAATGTCTCTGTCCCCATCATCCCCCATCCATAATGTCTCTGTCCCCATCATCCCCCATCCATAATGTCTCTGTCCCCATCATCCCCCATCCATAATGTCTCTGTCCCCATCATCCCCCATCCATAATGTCTCTGTCCCCATCATCCCCCATCCATATTGTCTCTGTCCCCATCATCCCCCATCCATAATGTCTCTGTCCCACCATCCCCCATCCATAATGTCTCTGTCCCACCATCCCCCATCCATAATGTCTCTGTCCCACCATCCCCCATCCATAATGTCTCTGTCCCCACCATCCCCCATCCATAATGTCTCTGTCCCACCATCCCCCATCCATAATGTCTCTGTCCCACCATCCCCCATCCATAATGTCTCTGTCCCACCATCCCCCATCCATAATGTCTCTGTCCCCATCATCCCCCATCCATAATGTCTCTGTCCCACCATCCCCCATCCATAATGTCTCTGTCCCACCATCCCCCATCCATAATGTCTCTGTCCCCACCATCCCCCATCCATAATGTCTCTGTCCCATCATCCCCCATCCATAATGTCTCTGTCCCATCATCCCCCATCCATAATGTCTCTGTCCCCATCATCCCCCATCCATAATGTCTCTGTCCCCATCATCCCGCATCCATAATGTCTCTGTCCCCACCATCCCCCATCCATAATGTCTCTGTCCCCATCATCCCCCATCCATAATGTCTCTGTCCCCATTATCCCCCATCCATAATGTCTCTGTCCCCACCATCCCCATCCATAATGTCTCCGTCCCCATCATCCCCCATCCATAATGTCTCTGTCCCCATCATCCCCCATCCATAATGTCCCTGTCCCCATCATCCCCCATCCATAATGTCTCTGTCCCCATCATCCCCCATCCATAATGTCTCTGTCCCCATCATCCCCCATCCATAATGTCTCTGTCCCACCATCCCCCATCCATAATGTCTCTGTCCCACCATCCCCCATCCATAATGTCTCTGTCCCACCATCCCCCATCCATAATGTCTCTGTCCCCACCATCCCCCATCCATAATGTCTCTGTCCCCACCATCCCCCATCCATAATGTCTCTGTCCCATCATCCCCCATCCATAATGTCTCTGTCCCATCATCCCCCATCCATAATGTCTCTGTCCCCATCATCCCGCATCCATAATGTCTCTGTCCCCACCATCCCCCATCCATAATGTCTCTGTCCCCATCATCCCCCATCCATAATGTCTCTGTCCCCATCATCCCCCATCCATAATGTCTCTGTCCCCACCATCCCCATCCATAATGTCTCCGTCCCCATCATCCCCCATCCATAATGTCTCTGTCCCCATCATCCCCCATCCATAATGTCCCTGTCCCCATCATCCCCCATCCATAATGTCTCTGTCCCCACCATCCCCCATCCATAATGTCTCTGTCCCCATCATCCCCCATCCATAATGTCTCTGTCCCACCGTCCCCATCCCCAGGCCAGGCGGCCGTCTTCAACGTGACATTCCGGCGGGCCAAGGGCTACCCCATCGACCTGTACTATCTCATGGACCTGTCCTACTCCATGCTGGACGACCTCAGGAACGTGCAGAAGCTGGGCGGGGACCTGCTGCGGGCACTCAACGGCATCACAGAGTCGGGGCGCGTGGGTGAGCCCGCCCTGCCCAGGCCGCTGTGTCCCACGGGCCCATCTCCTTTCTCCACGTCCTCGTGTCCCTGTGCTCCGGAGCCCTGTGTCCCCTCTGCCGACCCTGTCCCTGTGTCCTGTGCCCGTGTCCCTATATCCAACACCTTTGCTCTCGTGTTCCTGTGTCCCCTTTGCCCTGTATTTTCAGGTTCGCGTACCCCCCGACCCTGTGTCCCCATCCCCCATGACCCCGTAACCCCCTCCCCTGACCCCGTGCCCCATCCCACATGACTCTGTAACCCCATCCCCTGACCCCGTGCCCCCATCCCCCATGACCCTGTAGCCCCTTCCCTGACCCCGTAACACCCTCCCCGGACTCTGTGCCCTGTCCCCCATGACCACGTAACCCCCTCCCGACCCCGTGTCCCCATCCCCCATTACCCTGTAACCCCCTCCCCTGACCCTTTGCCCATCCCACATGACCCCGTAACCCCCACCCCCCATGGCCCCGTAACCCCCACCCCCATGACCCCTTAACCCCCATCCCCCATGACCCCGTAACCCCCTCCCCTGACCCTGTAACCCCCTCCCCGGACCCCGTGTCCCAGGCTTTGGGTCCTTTGTGGACAAAACGGTGCTCCCGTTTGTGAACACACACCCCGAGAAGCTGCGGAACCCGTGCCCCAAGCGGGAGGAGCGCTGCCAGCCGCCCTTCTCCTTCCGCCACGTGCTCAGCCTCACCAGCAACTCGGAGCAGTTCCGCACAGAGGTGGGCAAGCAGAGCATCTCAGGCAACCTGGACGCACCCGAGGGCGGGCTGGACGCCATCATGCAGGTGGCCGCCTGCCCGGTGAGCCGTGGGCAGATGGACAGATGGACGGACTGAGGCTGGTGTTGGGGGTGCAGGCTGGGGCTGGAGTGGGGGGCAGGTGGGATGCAGGGCTGGGGCGGGGGGCAGGTGGGATGCAGGGCTGGAGCAGGGGGCAGGTGGGATGCAGGGCTGGGGCGGGGGGCAGGTGGAATGCAGGGCTGGGGTGGGGGGCAGGTGGGATGCAGAGCTGGGATGGGGGTGCAGGCTGGGGCTGGAGTGGGGGGCAGGTGGGATGCAGGGCTGGAGCGGATGGGCTCCTCTGAGGCGATGGTTTGGGGGGCTGGAGCGGGAGGGTCCCTCGCCCCCAGAATCAGGCAAGGTGGTGGGCAGCCGGCAGGCCTTGGCCCCAGAACCAGGGGATACGATGCCCACCCCCCACCCCCACCCCCAGGACGAGATTGGCTGGCGCAACGTCACGCGGCTGCTGGTCTTTGCCACGGACGATGGCTTCCACTTTGCGGGAGACGGGAAACTGGGCGCCATCCTCACGCCCAACGACGGGCACTGTCACCTGGAGGGCGGCGTGTACAAACGGAGCAATGAGTTTGTGAGTGGCCGCAGCCGGGCTCTGGGGGTCAGGGCATCAGCTCTGGGGGTCAGTCCCACCCGGGGACCCTCCTCAGCGTCAGCTCTGGGGGTCAGTCCCACCCGGGGACCCTCCTCAGCGTCAGCTCTGGGGGTCAGTCCCACCCGGGGACCCTCCTCAGCGTCAGCTCTGGGGGTCAGTCCCACCCGGGGACCCTCCTCAGCGTCAGCTCTGGGGGTCAGTCCCACCCGGGGACCCTCCTCAGCGTCAGCTCTGGGGGTCAGTCCCACCCGGGGACCCTCCTCAGCGTCAGCTCTGGGGGGTCAGTCCCACCCGGGGACCCTCCTCAGCGTCAGCTCTGGGGGTCAGTCCCACCCGGGGACCCTCCTCAGCGTCAGCTCTGGGGGTCAGTCCCACGCGGGGTCCCTCCTCAGCGTCAGCTCTGGGAGGTCAGTCCCACCCGGGGACCCCCCTCAGCGTCAGCTCTGGGGGGTCAGTCCCACCCGGGGACCCTCCTCAGCGTCAGCTCTGGGGGGGGGTCAGTCCCACCCGGGGACCCTCCTCAGCGTCAGCTCCGCAAGCCAGGGCCTGGGTCCCCCACAGGCAGCCTCAGAGCCACCCTCCCTGAAGGGGCAGCTGAGCCCCACCCTCCACAGGAAGCGTGTCCCCCACGCCCCGGAGCCCGCCCTGGGGTGCCCACCCCTGCCCTGCCTTCTCGGGCACCGACTCAGATGCCCTCGTCAGCCACCCACGGAGCTGCGGGCACAGAGGGCGCCGGGGTGCCCTCTACTCCGGGGTGCGTCCCAGGCCCCTTTGTCGGCGGAGGGTGGGGCCCCGGCCGGCCGCTCACTGCCCGCCTCGCAGGACTACCCCTCGGTGGGCCAGCTGGCGCACAAGCTGGCCGAAAGCAACATCCAGCCCATCTTCGCCGTGACCAAGAAGATGGTGAAGACCTACGAGGTGAGTGGCGCCGAGCCCGCGTCCTGGTGCCGTCCCGCCCCGTCCGGCGCCCGCGGTCCCCTAGAGCAGGCGAGGCCCGGAGACACAGGGACGACGGTTCCGGTGCCCCTGACGGGAGGGTGTGTGCGCCGGCGGGCGGGCTGCGGCCTGGGCTTCTCTTGGCCGCTCTCATCGGGTTTTATTCACTTTTGCCTCCAGGGTTCTCGCCGGGGCTCGGTGCCGGCGCTAGGAATCCACGGCTCCTGGTGGCCAGTGTGTCCATTTTAGTGGACGGGACAGAGATGGAGGGGGAGATAGAGAGAGAGAGAGAGAGAGAGAGACACCTGCAGCCCTGCTTCACCACTTGTGAAGCTTCTCCCCTGCAGGTGGGGATGGGGGTTCGAACCTGGGTCCTTGTGCTTTGTACTGTGTGCTTATCTCGGGCACCACTGAATGAAAAAATCAGACCAGGAATGGGGAAATTGCCCACACTGGAGTGTGAAGCCCCAGCTCTGCACACACACGCGCGCACACACACACACACACACACACACACATTCACACATACACTCACACACACTCGCTCACACACACGCTCACACACACGCTCACACACACACACACAGTCACACACACACTCACACAGTCACACACACGCTCACACACACTCACACACACACACTCACACAGTCACACACACGCTCACACACACTCACACACAGTCACACAACTCACACACTCACACACACTCACACAAAGACTCATACACACACACTCACACACACACTCACACACACACTCATACACAGACACACTCACACACACTCACACACAGACACACACACTCACTCACACACACACACTCATACACACACACACACAGACACACACACTCACACGCACTCACACACAGACACACACTCACACACGCACACACACGCACTCACACACACTCACACACACACTCACACACACACACACGCACACTCACACACACACTCACACACTCACACACACTCACACACACACGCACACACACGCACTCACACACACACGCACACACACGCACTCACACACACTCACACACACACTCACACACACACACTCACACACTCTCACACACTCACACACACACACACTCACACACTCACACACACACTCACACACACACACACTCACACACACACACTCACACACACTCACACACACACGCACACACACGCACTCACACACACTCACACACACACACTCACACACACTCACACACGTGCGCGCACACACGCACTCACACACACACTCACACACACTCACACTCATACACACTCACACACTCACACACACACACACACACTCACACACACACACACACTCACACACACTCACACACACTCACACTCATACACACTCACACACACTCACACACACTCACACACACACTCACACACACGCGCACACACACGCACTCACACACACTCATACACACACACACTCACACACACACGCACTCACACACACACACTCACACACACACGCACTCACACACACACACTCACACACACACGCACTCACACACACACTCACACACACACGCACTCACACACACTCATACACACACACACACACACACTCACACTCACACACACACACACACACACACACACACACCCAGATGCCAGCCCCCAGTGGCCTGCCCTCCCCTCTCCCCTGTGCCCTGGGGGCTCTGTGGTGCCGTGTGCACAGCTGGGATGTTCTCTGGTGATACCTGTCTGCGTGAAGGCGGCAGCTCGAGGTCCCCAGCTGAGGTGTGTCCCCCAGGCCCCTCCACATGCCGCCCCTGCGGGCTCCGACCTCACCGAGGGCCTGGGACCAGGTTCCCCGGGGGCCACAGGAGCAGGGAGACGCAGAGGTGTGGGGCCCCGGGGCGGGCGGCCCTGACGGGGCTCTTCCTGCCCACAGAAACTCACGGAGATCATCCCCAAGTCGGAGGTGGGCGAGCTGTCTGAGGACTCCAGCAACGTGGTCCAGCTCATCAAGAACGCCTACAACGTGCGTGCGGGGCCTCCTCCGCGGTGGGGCGGTCTCTCCCCTGGGGTCACGGCAGGGGCGTGTGGCGGCGGGGAGACATCTTGCCAGGGGCCTTGAGCGCGGGGAGGGAGCCCACGCCCCCAGCTGGGCTAGCGGGCAGCCGGGCTCCTGCTCAGACGTCACCCCCGCCCCAGGAGGGCAGTCGGGACACGGGTGGGAGTCGGGCCAGGGGAGGGGAGGCTCTGTCTGCCCACCCGTCCGCCCGGGAGTGGCCCCGGCTCACCCACCCCTGCGTGGGGCGCCCCCGTGGAGCCGCCGTGACTACCCAGGGGGCTGCGTCCCTCTCCGTCCTCCGGCAGCTGAGTCTCGTTCCCTGACGGGCACACACGGGGGTCGGCTGAGCCTGCCTCGGGGGCTGCCGTCTGCGCCCATGCGTCCTGTCCCGTCTCCCCGTCTCTCTCATCTCTCTCTCCACGCGCGCGGCGGGCTCGGGGCCATGTGGGGAGGGGCAGGCGAGCAGGGCCCGCAGCCTGCAGTCTCCCTCACCGTCTCCCTCACCGGCCCCTCTGCCTGCAGAAGCTCTCCTCCAGGGTCTTCCTGGACCACAGCGGTCTCCCCAGCACCCTGAAGGTCTCCTACGACTCCTTCTGCAGCAAGGGGGAGCCCAAGCTGGACCAGCCCCGCGGCGACTGTGACGGCGTCCAGATCAACGTCCCGGTGAGCCCGCCCGCCCGCCTCTGGCGCGTCCTGTGGCGGGGAGCTGGGGGGCAGACAGGCCCTGCGTGCAGAGGGTAGCGAAGGCCGTGGCCCTGCGTCCGTCCGGGTGAAGTCTGGCGGCAGGGGGAGGCTGAGGTCCGGGGGCCCGCGGGCTGCGCTGAGGCTCCGTTCCCCCTACCCCATAAGCAGAGCCTCTTAAAGCAGGCGGCCAACCTCTCCAGCGTGGGGGTGTCAGGGGCCAGTGTGAGCCCCCCTCCCCCGGCTGTGGGGACAGGCGAGGGCCGGCCCCAGCCCGAGGAGCCTGCCCGGCTGAGCCTGTGCCCGCAGGTCACGTTCCAGGTGAAGGTGACGGCCAGCGAGTGTGTCCAGGAGCAGTCCTTCACCATCCGGGCGCTGGGCTTCACGGACACGGTGACGGTGCGGGTGTCGCCTCTGTGCGAGTGCCAGTGTGGCCGGGAGCAGCGGGGCCAGGGCCTGTGCAGCGGCAAGGGCGCCATGGAGTGCGGTGTCTGCAGGTGGGGGGTGTCGGGGGCAGGTGTGTGTCGGGGGTGGTGTTCCCCTGCAGGTGTGGCAGTGGCAGGTGCGTGGGGACAGGTGTGTTGGGAACAGCTGTGCCCAGGGCAGATGCGTGGGAACAGGAGTGTGAGGACAGGGGGACTGGGACTGGCGTGTCCTGAGCAGGTATGTGGGAGGCAGGTGCACGGGGCCAGGTGTGTAGGGGCCGGGTGTGTAGGGGACAGGTGTGTAGGGGCCAGGTGTACTCGGGGCTGAAGCTGGGGACAGGTGTGTAGGGCCAGGTGTGCTCGGGGCTGAGGCTGGGGACAGGTGTGTAGGTGCCAGGTGTACTCGGGCTGAGGCTTGGTGCCAGGTGTGTAGGGCCAGGTGTGCTCCGGGCTGGGGCTGGGGCTGGGGCCAGGTGTGTAGGGCCAAGTGTGCTCGGGACTGGGGCTGGGGCCAGGTGTGTAGGGCCAGGTGTACTCGGGCTGAGGCTTGGTGCCAGATGTGTAGGGCCAGGTGTGCTCGGGGCTGGGGCTGGGGCCAGGTGTGTAGGGGCCAGGTGACTCGCTTGGTGCCAGGGGTGTAGGGCCAGGTGTGCTCGGGGCTGGGGCTGGGGCCAGGTGTGTAGGGGCCAGGTGTGCTCGGGGCTGGGGCTGGGGCCAGGTGTGTAGGGGCCAGGTGTGCTCGGGGCTGGGGCTGGGGCCAGGTGTGTAGGGGCCAGGTGTGCTCGGGGCTGGGGCTGGGGCCAGGTGTGTAGGGGCCAGGTGTGCTCGGGGCTGGGGCTGGGGCCAGGTGAGGGGCGTGACAGGTGTGGCAGGAGGCCGGGCCGCCCGCAGGTGCGACGCGGGCTACATCGGCAAGGCGTGCGAGTGCGGGACGCAGGGCCGCAGCAGCCAGGACCTGGAGGGCAGCTGCCGCCGCGACAACAACTCGGTGGTGTGCTCGGGGCTGGGCGACTGCGTGTGCGGACAGTGCGTGTGCCACGCCAGCGACGTGCCCAGCCGCCAGATCTACGGCCGCTACTGCGAGTGCGACAACTTCAACTGCGAGCGCTTCGACGGCCGCGTCTGCGGGGGCGAGGGTGAGGGGCGGGGCCTGCGGGGCGAGGGGCGGGGTCTGCGGGGCGGGGCGGGGCCTGCGGGGTGAGGGGCGGGGCGTGTTTGGCGGGGTGAGGGGGCGGGGCGTGTTTGGCGGGGTGAGGGGGCGGGGCGGAGTCTTCGGGGCGAGGTGCGGGGCCAGTGGGGTGAGGGCGAAGGGGCAGAAGGGGCGGGGCCTGAGGGGTTGGGGCGGGGCCTGGGGCGGGGCGGGGTTTGTGCCTGCGGGGGCGGGGTGAGGGGCGGAGTCCCGGGTGCGCGGCGTCTGGGGTCCAGGCGGCCTGGTCTCCGCGGCCGACCCGCCCCCGCCCCGCCCCGTCCCCGCCCCCGTCCCCGCAGAGCGCGGGCTGTGCTACTGCGGCCAGTGCAAGTGCCGGCCGGGGTTCGAGGGCTCGGCCTGCCAGTGCGCCACGTCCACGGCCGGCTGCCTGACGCGCCAGGGCTCCGAGTGCAGCGGGCGC
This sequence comes from Erinaceus europaeus, assembly GCF_950295315.1. Taxonomy (NCBI): domain Eukaryota; kingdom Metazoa; phylum Chordata; class Mammalia; order Eulipotyphla; family Erinaceidae; genus Erinaceus; species Erinaceus europaeus. The sequence goes on from NW_026647764.1 coordinate 14,393, forward strand.
GGCCGGTGTCGCTGCAGCGCCTGCCAGTGTGAGCGCGGCTACCAGCCGCCGCTGTGCGAGGACTGTCCGGGCTGCCCGTCGCCCTGCGGCCCCTACGCGTGAGTGCCCCGCCCGCCCGGACTCTGCCCCCAACACTCCGCCCTGGCTCCGCCCCACCTGTGCCCCCCCCCCCCCGCCCACATGACTCCTCCCCGGGCCCTCCCCGCCTCCTCCCGGTTCCGCCCCTACCCGACCTGGCCCCGCCCGACACCGGCCCCGCCTCCTCCAGGCCCCGCCCCCGGCCCAGGCCCCGCCCCTTCCCTCGGCACACTGGCACCCCACTCTGGTCCCCGGGACTCATCCCCCACCCTGGACCTCCGGACGCCCTACACCCCAGGAGCACCCTGGCCCTCAGGCCCCCACCCTGGCTCCCCGGACCCCCACCCTGGCCCCCTGGGACCCCACCCTGGCCCTCAGGACCCCACCCTGGCTCCCCAGACCCCCACCCTGGCCCCCCGGGACCACCACCCTGGCCCTCAGGACCCCCACCCTGGCCCTCAGGACCCCACCCTGGCTCCCCGGGACCCCACCCACCCTGGCCCTCAGGACCCCACCCTGGCTCCCCGGGACCCCACCCACCCTGGCCCTCAGGACCCCACCCTGGCTCCCCGGGACCCCACCCACCCTGGCCCTCAGGACCCCACCCTGGCTCCCCGGGACCCCACCATGGCCCTCAGGACCCCACCCTGGCTCCCCGGGACCCCACCCACCCTGGCCCTCAGGACCCCACCCTGGCTCCCCGGGACCCCACCCTGGCCCTCAGGACCCCACCCTGGCTCCCCGGGACCCCACCATGGCCCTCAGGACCCCACCCTGGCTCCCCGGGACCCCACCCACCCTGGCCCTCAGGACTCCCACCCTGGCTCCCCGGGACCCCACCCTGGCCCTCAGGACCCCACCCTGGCTCCCCGGGACCCCACCCTGGCCCTCAGGACCCCACCCTGGCTCCTCGGACCCCCACCCTGGCTCCCAGGATCCCCCCACTCTGCATCCCTGGACCCCCAATCTGGGATCCCCATTCTGGACTTCTGACCCGTCTCTGCACTCTTGATCCACTGCTGGACCCTGAGACCCCCACCCAGACCCCAGACACTTCCCTGATCACCTCCACGCCCCCCCTGGACCCTTCCCCTGCACCCCCCCAGCACCCCGGCCCCAAGCCCAGGTCACCCTCCGGAGCCCCCACCCCTGCACTCGCTAAGCGCTCTCCCCCACTCCCAGCCTCTGTGCCGAGTGCCTCCGCTTCCAGAAGGGTCCCTTCGCCCAGAACTGCTCTCAGGCGTGCGGGGGGCTGCAGCTGCAGCTCAGTGCTCGGACCCAGGGCCGCAGGTGCAAGGAGCAGGACTCAGAGGGATGCTGGATGACATACTGGCTACAACAGCGCAATGGCTGGGACCGCTACTCCCTGCACGTGGACGGAGACAGGGGTGAGGGCCCCCCCCCCCCGACAGGGGTGAGGGGGTGGGGCAGCTACTCCCTGCACTTGGACAGAGACAGGGGTGAGGGTGGCGGGGGCAGGAGGCAGGGATGAGGGTGGCGGGGGCAGGAGGCAGGGATGAGGGTGGCGGGGGCAGGAGGCAGGGGTGAGGGGCCACCCCGAGGCCTCTCCCCGCTCCTTTGGGGGTGGCGAGCGCCCAGGTCCCCCTGAGCCGGGCCTGGGGTCCGGTTGGTTCTGGGGTGGCACGTGCCCGGGAGGCCTGGTTGCGCCGGGAGGCTGACGGCTGCTGCTCCGCAGAGTGCGTGGAGGGCCCCAACGTGGGCGCCATCGTGGGGGGCACCGTGGCGGGCGTGGTCCTCATCGGGGTCCTGTTGCTGGCCACCTGGAAGGCGCTCACGCACCTGAGTGACCTGCGGGAGTACCGGCGGTTTGAGAAGGAGAAGCTGAGGTCTCAGTGGAACAACGTGAGTGTCGCTGGTTCATCTGGGGCCTCACCTGGGGCCTCACACCTGGGGGCTCACACCTGGAGGCTCACACCTGGGGCCTCACACCTGGGGGCTTCCCACCTGGGGCCTCACCTGGGGGCTTCCCACCTGGGGGCTCACCTGGGGGCTTCCCACCTGGGGGCTCACCTGGGAGCTTCCCACCTGGGGTCTCATCTGGGGGCTTCCCACCTGGGGTCTCACCTGGGGGCTTCCCACCTGGGGCCTCACACCTGGGGCCTCACAACTGGGGCCTCATCTGGAGGCTTCCCACCTGGGGTCCCACCTGGGGGCTTCACACCTGGGGTCTCACCTGGGGGCTTCCCACCTGGGGTCTCATCTGGGGCCTCACACCTGGGGTCTCACCTGGGGGCTTCCCACCTGGGGTCTCATCTGGGGCCTCACACCTGGGGTCTCACCTGGGGGCTTCCCATCTGGGGTCTCATCTGGGGGCCTCACACCTGGGGTCTTTCCTGGGGGGCTTCCCACCTGGAGTCTCACCTGGGGGCTTCCCACATGGGGTCTCACCTGGGTGCTTCACACCTGGGGTCTCACCTGTGTGCTTCCTACCTGGTGTCTCATGTGGGGGCTTCCCACCCGGGGCTTCATCTGGAGCCTCACACCTGGGGTCTCACCTGGGGGCTTCCCACCTGGGGTCTCACCTGGGGGCTTCCCACCTGGGGTCTCACCTGGGGGATTCCCACCTGGGGTCTCACCTGGGAGCTTCCCACCTGGGGTCTCACCTGGGTGCTCCCTACCTGGTGTCTCATGTGGGGGCTTCCCACCTGGGGCCTCATCTGGAGCCTCACACCTGGGGTCTCACCTGGGGGCTTCCCACCTGGGGTCTCACCTGGGGGCTTCCCACCTGGGGTCTCACCTGGGGGATTCCCACCTGGGGTCTTACCTGGGAGCTTCCCACCTGGGGTCTCACCTGGGGGCTTCCCACCTGGGGGCATCCCACCTGGGGTCCCACCTGGGGGCCTCACACCTGGGGCCTCATCTGGGGGCTTTCCACCTGGGGTCTCACCTGGGGCTTCCCACCTGGGGGCTTCCCACTTGGCATCTCATCTGGGGGCTTTCCACCTGGGGTCTCACCTGGGGGCTTCCCACCTGGGGGCTTCCCACTTGGCATCTCATCTGGGGGCTTCCCACCTGGGGGCTTCCCACCTGGGGTCTCACCTGGGGGCTTCACACCTGGGGGCTTCCCACTTGGCATCTCATCTGGGGGCTTCCCACCTGGGGTCTCATCTGGGGGCATCCCACCTGGGGCCTCATCTGGAGCCTCACACCTGGGGTCTCACCTGGGGGCTTCACACCTGGGGTCTCACCTGGGGGCTTCCCACCTGGGGTCTCACCTGGGTGGCTTCCCACCCGCTAGGACCTCATCTGTGTTCAAGCCACACACACCCCAGGCCTCACGTGAGGGTCAGATGAGCTCCTTAGAGGCGCCCCATCATTAGCCTCGTGTGGGGAGTGGGGGCCATGGGGGAAGGGTGCCCGACGCCACCTTCCTCTGGAAACACTGAGGTTCTCTCTTAACCTCACCTGGGGGCAGAGAGCCAGTGGGGGGGCGCTCACCCCACCCCCAGCCCACTGGGACCCCACTGAGGGCCTCGCTCCCTCCCTCGGTCCTGGTGGAGCGCATCCCGCATCCCAGCGCGGGACCCTGGCTGTCACGTGGGGATGTTCCCGGGGTGTCGGGGACTCCTCGGGGGCAGACCCCGCTCCTGCTGACGCCTCACGCCTCTCCGCCAGGACAATCCCCTCTTCAAGAGCGCCACCACGACCGTCATGAACCCCAAGTTTGCTGAGGGCTAGGCTGCGGGAGGCCCCGAGTCACAGCCCACGGGGAGCGCCCCAGACCCGGCTCCAGACACCCGCCCACTCCCCACAGCGACGGGCCACGGCGGACTGTGCCCCACCACGTGGCCGCTGTTCTGTTCCCAGGACCACGGTGCCCACTGCTGCGTCCCTCCCGATGGCCTAGAGCTGTGGCCGGTCCCCAAATGTCCACAAAGAGAATAAACGGCTCTGCGGGTCCACCCACTGTGCACGCGTGTCGCGGCTGGGCCACCCTCGTGCCCTCGAGGGCCCCCACTCTGGCGCCCGGACACACGGAGCCTCAGCCCTGGGCACGCTCCCCGCCTGGCCCCACGAACACGGGGGGAGGGGTCCTTGCACGCTGCAGGAGGAGAGAGACAGGGACTGGGAGACGGGGAGAGAGAGCCAGCAGGGTTCCACCATCAATGGAGCTCCCAGGTGTTGCCGGCCTCGGACCCAGGGCCGCAGCTGAAAGGCAGCTGCTCTGTCAGAACCGGTTCCTGCCCCCTCCTCCCTATCTAGGCTGGGAACCTGCTTGGGGGCCCACCATATGGGCGGGTGGGTGAGTGCAGGGATGAGGCCACGCGGAGGGAGGGGCCTGCCTGGGGGGAAGCCCACCAATCCTCCAGCCCAGTCCTGCACGGTGGCCTCGAGGAGACCCCTGGGGTGACCACTGGACTGGCCGGAGCCCTGGGGTGACCGCTCTTCCTGGCGGGTGGGAGGGGGGCTCAGGGACGGCGGTCCCAACAGCCGGCGGTCAGGCGCCAACTGCAGGGCAGCTCTGGGCGAGCGTCCTCCAGGCCCCACGGCCCTCTCAGGGCCCCGCAACACCCAGCCTCCCCAGCGTTCTCCAGCCTTGCTAGGCCCCCGGTCAGCCTAGGGTCCCCCAGTCCCACACACAGCCCCAAGGGACCCCCAGTCCCTCTACTAGGCCCCCTGATCCCCAGGGTCCACCACTCCCAGACACAATCCCAAGGGCATCCCAGGGCCCCCTAGCCGCAGCTAGCCCCCCCCCCCCCCGCTCCCTAGGTTCCCCAGTCCCAGATACAACCTCAGGGGCCCCTAGACCCCCCAGCCACCTGCAGGGCCCACAGGCCCCCCCCAGAATCCTCTAGCCCTGCTGGATATGCCCACTCACCCCTAGGGCCCACCAGTCTGAGACACAATTCCAAGGGCCCCCTAGCATCCCCAAAGGCCCCCAGCCTCCCAGCCCCTGCTAGACCCCCCAGCAACGGGTGTCAGGCTGTAGCGCAGCGGGTTAAGCGAAGGTGGCGCAAAGCACAAGGACCGGCGGAAGGATCCATGTTCGAGACCCCGGCTCCCCACCTGCAGGGGAGTCGCTTCACAGGCGGTGAAGCAGGTCTGCAGGTGTCTGTCTTTCTCTCCCCCTCTCTGTCTTCCCCTCCTCTCTCCATTTCTCTCTGTTCTATCCAACAAGGACATCAATAACTATAACAACAAAACAACAAAGGCAACTAAAGAGAATACATAAATATTTTTTAAAAGACCCCCTAGCACCTCTAGGGCCCCCAGTCCCCCTAGGGCCCCCCAACCCCCCAAGGGCTCCCCAGCCCCTGATAGGTCCTCCTAGGGCCCCCCAGTACCCTATAGGGCCTCCCAACCCCAGCTAGGGTCCTCTAGTCTCAAACACAGCCCTTAGGGCTCCCCAGCCCCCAAGGGCCCCTAGCCACTGCTAGGCCTCCTCCAGCCCCACCTCGGGTTCCCCAGTCCCAGACTCAGGCCCCAGGATCCCCTGTTCCCTCTAGGCCTCCCCCAGCCCCCCTAGGCCCCCAGTCCCAGACTCAGGCCCCAGGATCCCCTGTTCACTCTAGGCCTCCCCAGGGCCCCCCAGTCCCAGACTCAGGCCCCAGGATCCCCTGTTCCCTCTAGGGCCCCCAGCCCCTGCTAGGCCTCCCCCAGCCCCCTAGCCCCCCAGTCCCAGACTCATGCCCCAGGTCCCTCCCAGTCTCCCCCAGGTCCCCAGAGCTCCCTCCTCCTCAGGAGCTGACAGTGACCCCAGCATCGGGATGCCCACCATCCTGGAAGATTCCAGAACCTGGGCCATGGCCTCCTCCACTCTGGCCGCGGGGACATCTCTGTGGCCGGGTGGTCCCAACCCAGCCAGCTGGGGGGCTTCCCCTTAGCTTCCAGGGGTAAGAGCCCCAGAGCGCTGCCCCACCGCGCGCTCCCTCCCACATGCCAGGGCTCGGACCCAGGTCCTCAGCTTGCTGCCATGTGCTACCCGTCCCCGGAAAGACCCCCTCTTGCTGGAGACAGCACCCTGGGGACCGGGCCTGGGACCCCGTGGCTGAGGTCGCTGGGGTCTCAGGGGCTGGGGGCGCAGGGGCTGGGGGGCATCTGGGGTCTCAATGGATGGGGGTGTCAAAGACTGGGGGTCTCTGGCTGGTTGGTGTCTCAATGGCTGGGGGTCTCAGTGGCTGAGGTCGCTGGGGTCTCAGGGGCTGGGGGTGCAGGGGCTGGGGGGCATCTGGGGTCTCAATGGATGGGGGTGTCAAAGACTGGGGGTCTCTGGCTGGTTGGTGTCTCAATGGCTGGGGGTCTCAATGGTTGGGGGCATCTGGGGTCTCAATGGCTGGGAGCATCTGGGGTCTCAATGGTTGGGGGCATCTGGGGTCTCAATGGCTGGGGGCGTCTGGGGTCTCAGTGGCTGGGGGCATCTGGGGTCTCAGTGGCTGAGGGCATCTGGGGTCTCAAGGGCTGGGGGCATCTGGGGTCTCAGTGGCTGGGGGCATCTGGGGTCTCAGTGGCTGGGGGCATCTGGGGTCTCAGTGGCTGGGAGCATCTGGGGTCTCAGTGGCTGGGAGCATCTGGGGTCTCAATGGCTGGGGGCATCTGGGGTCTCCGTGGCTGGGGGGCATCTGGGGTCTCAATGGATGGGGGTGTCAAAGACTGGGGGTTTTGGCTGGTTGGTGTCTCAATGGCTGGGGGTCTCAATGGCTGGGGGCGTCTGGGGTCTCAGTGGCTGGGGGCATCTGGGGTCTCAATGGCTGGGAGCATCTGGGGTCTCAAGGGCTGGGGGCATCTGGGGTCTCAAGGGCTGGGGGCGTCTGGGGTCTCGAGGGCTGGGGGCGTCTGGGGTCTCGAGGGCTGGGGGCGTCTGGGGTCTCGAGGGCTGGGGGCGTCTGGGGTCTCGAGGGCTGGGGGCGTCTGGGGTCTCAGTGGCTGAGGGCATCTGGGGTCTCAGTGGCTGGGGGCATCTGGGGTCTCAGTGGCTGGGGGTATCTGGGGTCTCAGTGGCTGGGAGCATCTGGGGTCTCAGTGGCTGGGGACATCTGGGGTCTCAGTGGCTGGGGGCATCTGGGGTCTCAGTGGCTGGGGGCATCTGGGGTCTCAGTGGCTGAGGGCGTCTGGGGTCTCAGTGGCTGAGGGCGTCTGGGGTCTCAGTGGCTGGGGGCGTCTGGGGTCTCAGTGGCTGGGGGCGTCTGGGGTCTCAGTGGCTGGGGGCATCTGGGGTCTCCGTGGCTGGGGGGCATCTGGGGTCTCAATGGATGGGGGCATCTGGGGTCTCAGTGGCTGGGGGCATCTGGGGTCTCAATGGATGGGGGTGTCAAAGACTGGGGGTTTTGGCTGGTTGGTGTCTCAATGGCTGGGGGTCTCGAGGGCTGGGGGCGTCTGGGGTCTCGAGGGCTGGGCATGTCTGTGGCTGGGGGTGTCGGTCGCTGCGGGTCTCAGCGGCTGGGCATGTGGATGGCTGGGGGTCTCAATGGCCGGGCGCGCCGGGACTGGGGGCAGCGAGTGGGGCCGGGTCATGTGCTGGGGTGATGATGATGATGGGGCGCAAACATGGGGCCGGGGCCCCTCTCCATCCCGTCCGCCGGGCCGCCCCGGTGGAGGCCTCGCGGCTCTGAGATCGAGACCCGGGTCCCACCGGTGCCCTCCCCGAGACACCTGCCGCCCCCCGCCGCTGCTGGGCGCCATGGCCTCCTGCGCAGGCGCGCTCGGCCCTAAGCGCGCTGTCGGACTGCGCAGGCGCACTGGCTCTCGAGCCCCGGAACTGCGCGCGCAGGCGCTCTGGGTCAGAAGGCGCCGGGGGCGGGGCCCACGAGGGGGCGGGGCCTTGGGCCGGGGGCGGGGCCGCGCGAGCGCAGTCGGCGGCTGTTCGCTTCCGGCGCCCGGGGCGGAGGCTCGGCGTGGGTGTCGGCGGACGGACGGACGGACCGGCTGACCGCGGAGGCTGACCGGCGGGCCCTGGCCACCATGGCGTCCGGCGGCGCTCTGTGCCGGCCCCTCGGGGGCGTCGCGCTGCTCCTGCTGCTGCTCCCGATGGCCGCGGGGCAGGGTGAGCGGGGACAGAGGGAGAGGACAGACAGACGGGGAGGGGACAGAGGGACAGAGGGAGGGGATGACGGGGAAGGGACAGAGGGACAGAGGGAGGGGATGACGGGGAGGGACAGAGGGAGGGAACAGACAGACGGGGAGGGGACAGACGGACAGAGGGAGGGGACGACGGACAGCGACAGAGGGAGGGGACAGAGGGACAGAAAGAGGGGACAGACGAACAGAGGGAAGGGACAGACGAACAGAGGGAAGGGACAGAAGGACGGGACTGACGGGCAGAGGGAGGGGACAGACAGACGGGGAGGGGACAGAGCGACAGAGGGAGGGGATGACGGACAGAGCGACAGAGGGAGGGGACAGACGGACAGAGGGAGGGGATGATGGACAGAGGGACAGAGGGAGGGGACAGAGGGAAAGGAGGGGACAGATGGACAGAGGGACAAGGGGAGGAGTGGGGGGACGGGGTCCCCGGCGGGTCCAGCCGGGCGGTCGCCCTGGTTCCGGGTCCGAGGAAGGTGTCGTGGTGGGTGGGTTGCTCGGGACCAGGTGCCCGAGGGCAGGTGCAGCCCCCGACTGTCCCCATCCCCCGAGTGTCCCTGAGTTTCCCCATCCCCCGAGTGTCCCCGTCCCCTGAGTGTCCCCGTCCCCCGGGTGTCCCCATCCCCTGGGTGTCCCCGTCCCGAGTGTCCCCGTCCCGAGTGTCCCTATCCCTTGAGTGTCCCCGTCCCGAGTGTCCCCGTCCCCTGAGTGTCTCCGTCCCCCGAGTGTCCCCGTCCCTACAGTCATTCCCAAGGAGGGTCAACCCCCACCTGGCCATGTCCCGCTGTCCCTGAGCCTGGCGTCTGTCCTGCCTGCAGAGTGCGCCCAGTTCACCAACCGCACCTGCCAGGACTGCCTGAGGAACGTCTCGGTGAGCAGGGGCTGGGGGCTGGGGGATACTGGGGGCTGGGGGTACCGGGGGCTGGGGGTACTGTGGACTGGTGGCACGGGGCTGGTGGCACGGGGGCTGGGGTACTGGGGCTGAGGGTACTGGGGGCTGGGGTCACGGTGGCTGGGGGTACTGTAGGCTGGTGATACTGGGGGCTGGGGGCACGGGGGCTGGGGGTACTGGGGGCTGGGGTACTGGGGGTACTGGGAGCTGGGGGCACTCTGGGCTGGGGGCACTGGGGGCTGGCGGTACTGGCGGTTGGGTTACTGGGGTCTGGGTGTACTGGGGGCAGGCGGTACTGGGTGCTGGGGTACTGGGGGCACTTTGCTGGGGGTACTGGGGCCACTGGGGGCTGGGGGTATTGGGGCTGGTGATACTGGGGGTACTGGGGGCTGGGGTCACTCTGGGCTGGGGGCACTGGGGGCTGGGTCTCGGGGGCCGGGACCGGGTGCCCTCAGCATCAGCGCCGCCCTGTCTGCCAGTGTCTGTGGTGCAACACGGACAGCAGGTGCCTGGACTACCCCGTGTCCACGATTCTGCCGCCTGCCGGCCTGTGCCGCCTGAGCTCCGCGCGCTGGGGCGTGTGCTGGGGTGAGTGCTCGGCTCCACACCCTTCTGCTGGTGTGGCGGGGCGCGGGCTGCCCTTCTGCCGGTGTGGCGGGGCGCGGGCTGCCCTTCTGCCGGTGTGGCGGGGCGCGGGCTGCCCTTCTGCCGGTGTGGCCGGGTGTGTGCTGCCCTTCCGCTGGCTGGGCGCTGCCCCTGACCCTGCCTCCATGCTCCGTAGTGAACTTCGAGGCGCTGATCATCGCCATGTCGGTGGTGGGGGGCTCCCTTCTCCTGGCGGTCGCCCTGTGCTGCTGTTACTGCTGCTACTGCCGCAGGCGGGACCCGCGGGCGTCGGACCGCAGCGAGGAGAAGGCCGTGCGCGAGCGAGAGGAGCGGCGCCGGAGGCAGGAGGAGAGGTGGGCGCCCCGGGCTGTCGGGCAGGAGGAGCCAGGCGGGAGGGGTCAGTGGCCCCGGGGTGCTGGGCGGGTGCCGCCTGCCGGGGCTCCGCTTCCTGCCCCCAAGGAGGCTGGCGGGGAGGCTGGCAGCTCCTCCGCAGTCAGGCTGGTCCGGGAGCCGCCTGGGGACAACAGGGATCCTCCAGCAGCTGACCCCTGGCCTGTCCACTGGGGCCCAGGGCTGCACGTCCCCTTCTGTTCTGTTTCATTTTTTTTTAATTATCTAGAAATCCTTTTATTAGCGACTTAATATAGATTTACGGAATTATAAGATAATGCGTTAGTTCCATACTGTCCCCACCATCAGCTTTTATGTCCCCGTCCCTTCTTTGAAAGCTGCAGCGGTTCTCCCGGGATCACAGATACGGGCGGTTATTTTTCTGTAACTGTCGACCTGCCTTTATATATACCTGCCCATGTTTGCTCTGGCCCTGCCTTCTCTTCCTAAGTCACACCTACACCACTTCCCACTTCCAAATGTCCTTCCTTTTTTTCCTCTTCTCTCTCCGGGTCCTGATGGAGTTGGATTTCAGAGCCCTCTGGTCGTCTTCCCCTAACATTTACTCCTCCTCTGGGAGATGGGATCAGAATTCCTGTTGGGGAGCAGAAGGTGGGAGTTCTGCCTCTGTAATTGCTTCTCTGCTGGACACGGACACTTGCAGGCTGATCCACACCCCCGTCTGCTTCTGTCTGTGTCTAGCGGGGCGGGTCTCTGAGGTGAGATCCCGGGCACTTGGGTGAGGTCGTCTGCCCAGGCGGTTCAGGCCCGCATCATAGTAGCATCTGCGATCTGCGATTTGGTGGCAAGCCACCAAATTTGGTGTCATGGGAACACGGTCGCAGCATTGCAGCTCTCGAGAGTTCCGGCTGCTAGTGTTACAGCTCCAGACGCAGCAGATCCCGAGGCCGAGTCTGAGGCGTTATGCTGGCAGGCTGGACCTCTGCTGTTGGGACACAGAGAGGAGAGGAAAGACACACCCTAAGCCCTGCTCGGCCCTGGCCGTTGGTGGTGCTGGCGGTCGAACCTGGGCCCTCAGAGGCTCGCTCTAAAGTTGGTCGAGCCCGGGCCGCCGAAGGGCTCGTTCTACAGCGGCTGCCTGGATGTGTTTCCTTCCCGTTTGCTTTTGTCTGAAGTCACGGCTTTACCCCGACTGAGCCCAGTGCTCCCTGGACGCCTCTCTAGTTCCTGGAAGACGCGGAGACTTGGGGAGCTCCCTCGCGGCGTCTCTCCCTGCGGCCGGGGCCGGGGCCGCCACACTCACTTCTCCCCTGCCTTGCAGGCGAGCGGAGATGAAGTCGAGACATGACGAGATCAGGAAGAAGTACGGTGAGTCCACGCCAGGCCCCGTCCACGCTGACCTGCCTGGGCTTCTGGCCTCATGCCTTTGGCTCTGCTCCTGGGAAGGGACCCCTAGAGGGACCTCGCCCTGCCCGCTGCCCCAGGACCCGTCCCTGGCCACGGTGCGGTGTTCCCTCTGTCCGGACCCCTTCTGGCTTGGCTGTTGTGGCCGGCACCCCCTCCCCTTGCCTGCCGAGTCCCCTGCCCTCCGGCGACCCCCCCCTCCCTGGGGGAAAGCCCCACCTGGCTCCGGCTTCCCCGTCACGTTAGCAGGGGCTGCAGGGGGCGGGTCCAGGCCGGCCTGCCCACCTCCAGCAGGACGTGCTGCCCTGCCTGTAACTCGCTCCCCCCCCAGGTCTGTTCAAGGAGGAGAACCCCTATGCCAGATTCGAGAACAACTAGCCGCTCCGTGGCACCCACTGTGCAGCCCGCCTGCCACCCTGCCCAGCCGGCGCCAGCTCAGCCCCACCCACAGCCTGCCGTCCGCTCTGTCTGTAGCCGCTTGAACCCAGAGCCGTGGCTCTCTGTCTTCTGTGGGGCCTGGGCTGCGTGGCTGCTGTTCTCATGGGGGAGCCCTGGGTCCCCCTCTGCCGCCTGTCCCTTGGTCCTGGGGAGGTGACCGGTCCTCCCCAGTGTCTCCCAGACTCGTGAGAGGTCTGTGTCCCCAGCTGTCTGTTGGGGAGGGGTTGCTGGCCTGCCCCAAGGCCTTGTCCCGGGAAGCCCCCATGCTGCGTCTGCTGTCACTGTCCTGGCCTCCCCAGGCCCGCAGGCGATGGTCAGGGCTCTGCGGTCAGCGTGTGCACACGGCACGGTGTCCCCTGCAGTGGGGGTGGCGGCTGGGTGGTCCTGTCCAGTGGTCAGGCAGGACCAGGCCAGTGACAACACAAGGCTTAGAGTGCACGGGGTCAGGGGGTCAGGCCTCACACTGCACCCCAGAGCACCCACACAGCTCATGACAAAGTCTCACGTGCGGACCAGGGCACACGGGGACACCTACCCCACTCACGTGGAGATCAGCTCGCTCACTGCAGGTGGGGCTCACACTCAGAGCTGGGCAGAGCAGCCCACGGGGACCAGCCCACAGGGACCAGCCCCACACGGGGACCAGCCCCAAACGGGGACCAGCCCACAGGGAACAGCCCCACACAGGGACCAGCCCCACACAGGGACCAGCCCCACATGGGGACCAGCCCCACACGGGGACCAGCCCCACACGGGGACCAGCCCAGAGGGACCAGCCCCACACAGGGACCAGCCTACAGGGACCAGCCCCACACAGGGACCAGCCCACAGGGACCAGCCCCACACAGGGACTAGCCCACAAGGAACAGCCCACGGGGACCAGCCCATAGGGAACAGCCCCACACAGGGACCAGCCCCACACGGGGACCAGCCCCACACAGGGACCAGCCCCACAGGGACCAGCCCACAGGGAACAGCCCCACATGGGGACCAGCCCACAGGGAACAGCCCCACGTGAGGACCAGCCCCACACGGGGACCAGCCCACAGGGACCAGCCCCACACGGGGACCAGCCCACAGGAACCAGCCCCACACGGGGACCAGCCCACAGGGAACAGCCCCAAGGGACCAGCCCACGGGGACCAGCCCCACAGGGAACAGCCCCACACGGCGACCAGCCCCACACGGCGACCAGCCCCACACGGCGACCAGCCCCACACGGAGACCAGCACACTCACTACAGGAGGGGCTCACTTGAGGGCAGAGCAGCTCACTGGCCCAGCTCTTGGCCGAGTCCACTACACCCCCACCCCTCGCTGCACTAATCCTTGGCCCTGAGAATCCCTGTGTCACTTAGTTAACTGGATGGTCTCCTAGTGTTTTGGACGTCTGGCAGCAGGGTAGTCTTGCCAGAGCAGTTGGGACATTTCTGGCACCTACGTGGCCCGCACTGCCCCCCCATGGCTGGTGCCTGGGCCTGGCCGACTCTCAGGCTGCTGCCAGTCTTGGGGCACAGTCTCTGGTGTCAGTGCCACTTCGTGACCTGGGGACAAGAGTGCCAGCCTCACGTGCCTTCATCCTGGTGTCTTCTAATAAATGGTTGATGCTTACCTAGCCTGAGCCTGCCTTCTGGGCTGGGGGTGGGGGCTGTGGGCAGGGGCAGTAGGCTCTGGGCTGGGCTGGGGGTGGGGGCAGCAGGCTCTGGGCTGGGCTGGGGGCAGCAGGCAGGGGCAGTAGGCTCTGGGCTGGGGGTGGGGGCAGCAGGCTCTGGGCTGGGGCTGGGGGTAGCGGGCTCTGGGCTGGGCTGGGGGCAGCAGGCTCTGGGCTGGGGGTGGGGGCAGCGGGCTCTGGGCTGGGCTGGGGGCAGCGGGCTCTGGGCTGGGGGCAGCGGGCAGGGGCAGCAGGCTCTGGGCTGGGCTGGGGGCAGCGGGCTCTGGGCTGGGGGCAGCGGGCAGGGGCAGCAGGCTCTGGGCTGGCGGTGGGGGCAGCGGGCTCTGGGCTGGGGGCAGCGGGCAGGGGCAGCAGGCTCTGGGCTGGCGGTGGGGGCAGCAGGCTCTGGGCTGGGCTGGGGGCAGCGGGCAGGGGCAGCAGGCTCTGGGCTGGGCTGGGCCAGATAGCAGAGGAGGGCTTCGCCCATGCATGATGCCCCAGTGCCTAAGGGAGCCCACTGCCTCACTCCAGGGTGCCCCTTTCCTGTGGGAAATGGCAGTGGCCAGGAAGGACGCCACAGGCAGAGTGCAGGGCCCTTCCCGGACACAGGCTCTGCCTCTTGGAATCAAAGGGATAAGGGTTTTTTGTTTTGTTTTGTTTTACCAGAGCACTGCTCAGCTCTGGCTTATGGTGGTGTGGGGATTGAACCTGGGACTTTAGAGCCTCAGGCACGAGAGACTCTTTGCATCACCATGATGCTGTCTCCCCTGCCCAAGGGTGTCTTTCTATAAACTGTCTAGGTGCTCAGTGGGCAGAGCACAGGTGGGAGGCGGGTCTGGTCCCTGGCAGTGCTGTGCCCGGCTGGGATTCTGGTCTTGCGGACCCTTCTGGGGTCAGTGGGCTGCTGGGAGTGCAGATGTCATCTGCCCCTGGTCTGGAGACTGCTTCTAGGTTAGGGTAGCGCTGCTCTAAAGGTCTTTGAGGTGTCTCCCCGGGAGGGGCAGCAGAGCCGTGCACCCCTGGTTCCCATGGCCACTTCACGGACACACCTGGGCTGGTGGTACAGGTACCCCTGGCGCGTCTGTGCCAGCCCTCTCCTGTGCGGGGCAACCTGGGCTCCTGTGCTATCGTCCTCGCTGCCGCGTGCGCTGGGTGTGCGTGCCCCTCTGCGGCTACCTGGAGGCTCCTTGCCGCCTCCCCTACACCGCCTCTGCAGATGGGTGCGCCCGAGGGTGGCTGCGCTGTCCCTTCCCGCTGGGGTCCCGGCACCAGGTGCTGAGCGCACAACCCACGTCTCCAGGATGGAGTTGGGATGGAACCTGCACCTCAGCCCTGCCACCTGCCTCTCCAGGCACTGGTCCTGGGGGTGGGGGGCTCACAGGCCCACCGGCCCTGACGGAAATGTGGATGCGCCTGGGACCCAGAGGGGGCGGCCGGGACAAGGCCCTGGGGTCTTGGATGCCCGGCCCTGCTCGTCCCCGCGGAAGAGCCCCGGGCTTGGCCTCTTGCTGCCCGCAAAGCTGCGTGCCCCCCCCCCTCGCGTCCCCGTGCCCTGCGTGCCCGCTTTCCCCTCGAGTGGGCCTCCAGGACCCCAGTCCCCGGTCCTGCGTGCGGCCCGTGCACCCCAATCCCTGGCCCCGCGTGCACCCCAATCTCCGGCCCCGCGTGCACCCCCATCCCTGGTCCCGCGTGCGGCCCGTGCACCCCAATCCCCGGCCCGCGTGCACCCCAATCTCCGGCCCCGCGTGCACCCCCATCCCCGGTCCCGCGTGAGGCCCGTGCACCCCAATCCCCGGCCCCGCGTGCACCCCCATCCCCGGTCCCGCGTGAGGCCCGTGCACCCCAATCCCCGGCCCCGCGTGCACCCCAATCTCCGGCCCCGCGTGCATCCCCATCCCCGGTCCCGCGTGCGGCCCGTGCACCCCAATCCCCGGCCCTGCGTGCACCCCAATCCCCGGTCCCGCGTGCACCCCCATCCCGCGTGCGGCCCGTGCACCCCAATCTCCGGCCCCGCGTGCACCCCAATCTCCGGCCCCGCGTGCACCCCAATCTCCGGCCCCGCGTGCACCCCAATCTCCGGCCCCGCGTGCACCCCAATCCCCGGTCCCGCGTGCACCCCAACCCCCGGTCTCGCGTGCGGCCCGTGCACCCCAATCTCCGGCCCCGCGTGCACCCCAATCCCCGGCCCCGCGTGCACCCCAATCTCCGGCCCCGCGTGCACCCCAATCCCCGGCCCCGCGTGCACCCCAATCCCCGGCCCCGCGTGCACCCCAATCCCCGGTCTCGCGTGTGGCCCGTGCACCCCAATCTCCGGCCCCGCGTGCACCCCAATCCCCGGCCCCGCGTGCACCCCAAAGCCTCGGTCCCGCGTGCGGCCCGCGCACCTCAACCCCCAGTCCCGCGTGCGCCCCCCGGCGCCCGGGTGTTTGCGCGCAGATGTGGCCGCGGGGACGCGCAGGCTCCGCCCCGTGACGCGTTTCCAACCGCCAGAAAGCGCGAGCGGCCTTGCGCGCTCCCGACACCGGGGGCGCGCCTCGTGCACGCGCAGCGCCCCGCCCCGCCGACCAATCAGCGGTCCGCAATCGCGGCCCTGCGCGGCCCCGATCACTGGCGGCGGGAGAGCGGCGACGAGGCGGACCTGCCATCCCCACCATGGCCGAGGACAAGCCCAAGGTAGGCCCCGCCGCCCCGCCGGAACCCCCACCCCATCGCGACGCCGCCCCAGGCCCGCCGGCCCCCTCCCCTCCGCCTAGTGCCGCCGTCTGGGTCTCCACGCCCCGCCCCTCTCCCGCAGGCCCCGCCCAGCGGACCGCCTCGCCCCGCAGGGCCAACCTGTCTCCGTAGGCCCCGCCCCTCTCCCGCAGGCCCCGCCCCATAAGCTTCCTTCAGGCTCCAGCCCTCAGGCCCCGCCCCTCACCCGTAGGCCCCGCCCCATAAGCTTCCTTCAGGCTCCAGCCCTCAGGCCCCGCCCCTCACCAGTAGGCCCCGCCCACCAAGTCTCCCCTTCCAGCCCCCTGGGCCCCACCCCTCCCCGCCTCTTGGGACTCCCTTGGGGGCGCTGACGGGCAGGGCAAGGCCCGGGCGGGGCGGGGTTGGGGGGCTGGACCCTCGCTGGGACCCCCACTCCTGTTTCCAGGTCCCCGGGCTGGGTGTCCTGGGCCGCCCTTCCCTGCCAGGACCCACGACTGGGGCTCACACTGGAGGCCCGCCCCTCTGCCACCCTGCCTGCACCCCGCCCCTCCCTCACCTGATCCCCGCAGGCCCCCCCCCCCCCCCCCCCGCCACCTCGCCGCGACACCCCAACAGGGAGCCCCCCACCGGCAGCGGCCCCTCTCGAGAGCACGTGCTTCCTCTGAGCTGGGGCTTCGGGGCCGGGTCTGCGGCCGGACACCCGTGTTGCAGGAGGGGGTGAAGGCGGAGAGCGACCACGTCAACCTCAAGGTGGCGGGGCAGGACGGCTCGGTGGTGCAGTTCAAGATCAAGAGACTGACCCCACTCAGCAAGCTCATGAAGGCCTACTGTGAGCGCCAGGTGGGTGTGGGGTGCGGGTGAAGGGTGCTGGGCGCAGGGTGAGGGTGCTGGGTACTGTGTGCAAAGTGCAGGTGCTGGGTGCAGGGTGAGGGTGCAGGGTACTGTGTGCAAAGTGCAGGTGCTGGGTGCAGGGTGAGGGTGCAGGGTACTGTGTGCAAAGTGCAGGTGCTGGGTGCAGGGTGAGGGTGCTGGTACTGTGTGCAAAGTACAGGTGCTGGGTGCAGGGTGAGGGTGCTGGTACTGTGTGCAAAGTACAGGTGCAGGGTGAGGGTGCTGGGTACTGTGTGCAAAGTACAGGTGCTGGGTGCAGGGTGAGGGTGCAGGGTACTGTGTGCAAAGTACAGGTGCTGGGTGCAGGGTGAGGGTGCAGGGTACTGTGTGCAAAGTACAGGTGCTGGGTGCAGGGTGAGGGTGCTGGTACTGTGTGCAAAGTACAGGTGCTGGGTGCAGGGTGAGGGTGCTGGTACTGTGTGCAAAGTACAGGTGCAGGGTGAGGGTGCTGGGTACTGTGTGCAAAGTGCAGGTGCTGGGTGCAGGGTGAGGGTGCTGGGTACTGTGTGCAAAGTACAGGTGCTGGGTGCAGGGTGAGGGTGCTGGTACTGTGTGCAAAGTACAGGTGCAGGGTGAGGGTGCAGGGTACTGTGTGCAAAGTGCAGGTGCTGGGTGCAGGGTGAGGGTGCAGGGTACTGTGTGCAAAGTGCAGGTGCTGGGTGCAGGGTGAGGGTGCTGGTACTGTGTGCAAAGTGCAGGTGCTGGGTGCAGGGTGAGGGTGCTGGGTACTGTGTGCAAAGTGCAGGTGCTGGGTGCAGGGTGAGGGTGCTGGTACTGTGTGCAAAGTACAGGTGCAGGGTGAGGGTGCAGGGTATTGCTGCAGGGTGCCTGTGTGTCAGGAAGCCCAGACGGCTGTTGAGTGGGGTCTGCCGCGGCCCCTTGCAGGGCCTGTCCATGCAGCAGATCCGGTTCCAGTTCGACGGCCAGCCCATCAGAGAGACAGACACCCCCGCGCAGGTATGGCCCTGTGCCCAGGCGAGCCCCGGACACCCCCAGACCACAGATGCCCCCGAGGCCCCAGCCACTCACTCACCCTCATGGGCGCAGGGGTATACGCCCCACACACGCCTGCACACAGGAACACACGCCTCCCCCACATGGGAACACACACCCCACACACCTGCACACGCACATGGCTGCCACACGGCCCTGTGGTGAGGAGACTTGGATGCTGGGGAGGCCACCGGGTGAGTGGGGACCCAAGCCCTGACGGCAGCCCCCGCATCTCTGTCTCCCTGTGTCTCTTATCTCCCCGCATCTCTGCCTCCCCGCGTCTCTGTCTCCCCCGCGTCTGTGTCTCCCCCATGTCTCTGCCTCCCCGCGTCTCTGTCTCCCCCGTGTCTCTGTCTCCCCTGCGTCTCTGTCTCCCCCGCGTCTCTGTCTCCCCGCGTCTCTGTCTCCCCATGTCTCTGTCTCCCCGCATCTCTGTCTCCCCGCATCTGTCTCCCCGCATCTCTGTCTCCCCGCATCTCTGTCTCCCCGCGTCTCTGTCTCCCCGCGTCTCTGTCTCCCCGCGTCTCTGTCTCCCCGCATCTCTGTCTCCCCGCATCTCTGTCTCCCCGCGTCTCTGCCTCCCCGCGTCTCTGTCTCCCCGCATCTCTGTCTCCCCGCGTCTCTGTCTCCCCGCGTCTCTGTCTCCCCGCGTCTCTGTCTCCCCCGCATCTCTGCCTCCCCGTGTCTCTGTCTCCCCATGTCTCTGTCTCCCCGCGTCTCTGCCTCCCCGCGTCTCTGTCTCCCCGCGTCTCTGTCTCCCCGCATCTCTGTCTCCCCCGTGTCTCTGTCTCCCCGTGTCTCTGTCTCCTCCATGTCTCTGTCTCCCCCATGTCTCTGTCTCCCCGCATCTCTGTCTCCCCGCATCTGTCTCCCTGCATCTCTGTCTTCCCACGTCTCTGCCTCCCCACGTCTCTGTCTCCCCGCGTCTCTGTCTCCCCGCGTCTCTGCCTCCCCGCGTCTCTGCCTCCCCGCGTCTGTCTCCCCATGTCTCTGCCTCCCCGCGTCTCTGTCTCCCCGTGTCTCTGTCTCCCCTGCGTCTCTGTCTCCCCCGCGTCTCTGCCTCCCCGCATCTCTGTCTCCCCGCATCTCTGTCTCCCCGCATCTCTGTCTCCCCGCGTCTCTGCCTCCCCGCATCTCTGTCTCCCCGCGTCTCTGTCTCCCCGCGTCTCTGCCTCCCCGCGTCTCTGCCTCCCCGCGTCTGTCTCCCCATGTCTCTGTCTCCCCGCGTCTCTGTCTCCCCGCGTCTCTGTCTCCCCGCATCTCTGTCTCCCCCGTGTCTCTGTCTCCCCGTGTCTCTGCCTCCCCGCGTCTCTGTCTCCTCCATGTCTCTGTCTCCCCCATGTCTCTGTCTCCCCGCATCTGTCTCCCCGCATCTGTCTCCCTGCATCTCTGCCTCCCCACGTCTCTGCCTCCCCACGTCTCTGCCTCCCCGCACCTCTGTCTCCCCGCGTCTCTGCCTCCCCATGCCCGGCAGCTGGAGATGGAAAACGAGGACACCATCGGCGTCTTCCAGCAGCAGACGGGGGGCTCCGGAGGGGTGGGAGCCTGGGGTGTGGGACCCCGCCGCCCCCGCCGCCTAGCCTGAGCTGGTGGCCCTGCCCCTCCCAGGGCCTCGGGGGTCTGAACGGCCGCCCCCAGCAGCCCTCCCGCCCCCCAGCGCCCCTGCTCCCAGAGTCCCCGGTCGGAGGGGCCGCCGGGCTGCCCACTCGACCCCACCACGTGTCTGACCGGGCCGTGTCGGGCCGTGCCCCCCGGGCCGCCCCTGCCGGCGCTTGGGGTACTGTGCTCACCCCTTGCTCAGCACCCCCGGCGGGCCCGGCTCTGGGCGGGCAGCGGGCAGCCCTCCACCCCTCGGGTCTGCAGAGACGCCGAGGGCTCCTCCCTGCCTCCTCCCCAGCGGAGACAGAGATAACACAGCCCCGCCATCCCCAGAGCTGCCCCGGGTGCCGGGCTCGAACCCAGGACTTCGGGCGCCACAGCGTTGCTCTGGGTCACCCCACGCCTCCGCCAGGCAGGGACTGGGCACAGCCTCTCAGGCCTGGTGCCTTGCAGGGGGCAGGCTGAGGCGCCCGGCTCTGAAAAAGCCCCCTGCACCCGCCGTCCCTGTCGCCCACCTCGACCGCTGCCGCGGGGCGTGGGTCTGTCCGCGGGCCCGCCCGGCGGCCACTGGAAACAGTAAATGTGCTTTGGCATTCCGTGTCCGCGCCCAGCGCCGTGTCCTCTGGCTGGGGCGCCTGGGGCCCGGAGGCGGGGGCTGCCCTCTCTCGGGACCCTTCCCCGAGCCGCCGCCGGCAAGCGGAGCCCCCCCCCCCCCACTCGATCCCCGGAGCGCCCGCC
Source organism: Erinaceus europaeus (assembly GCF_950295315.1). Taxonomy (NCBI): domain Eukaryota; kingdom Metazoa; phylum Chordata; class Mammalia; order Eulipotyphla; family Erinaceidae; genus Erinaceus; species Erinaceus europaeus. The sequence goes on from NW_026647764.1 coordinate 34,764, forward strand.
GGCCAGAGCTCTGGCCTGCCGCGGGGCAGGGGGACGGGGTGGGCACGGGAGCCGTGCCCCCGGGGGAGACGCCGCGGCGATCTGGTGGTGACTTGGGTCTTCCCGGCACCGGGCAGGGCGGACGCGGCCTGAAGCCCAGCTGGCCAGTGGCTGCGAGCGGCTGCTCCTCCCTCTGGGACGTTCCCTGGTGCCTTGCGCCAGTCAGCACTGGGGAGTTGCTGCTGCCGGCCGGCTGCTCCGCAGAGACCCAGACCAGGGCACTGAGGTGAGCGCCCTCAGCAAAGCCCCGCGCTCGCTCACCACTAACTGTCTCTCGAGGCTGCACGGCTGATTGGTTTCCGTCTGCGGGGTCGTCGCGGGGCTCGGTGCCGGCACCAGGGATCCACTGCTCGGGGCGGCCGATGTCTTTTTTCTTTGTACTTTATCCCGTAAGCCAGAGAAGCGGGGGGGGGGGGGGGGGGGGGGGGGGGGTAGACGACCTGCTTCACCGTCGGGAAGCGTCCCCCGCAGGTGGGGAGTGGGGGCTCAAACCCGGGTCCTTGCACATGGTGCTGTGGGTGCCCAGTGGGCGTGTCCCCGCCGGGCCCCTAAGGGTTTATTCAGTGGCCCCTGCCCCTGCCCCACGCCCCTGCCCCGCGCCCCTGCCCCGCGCCCTTGCTCCTGCCCCACGCCCTTGCTCCTGCCCCACGCCCTTGCCCCTGCACCACGCCCTTGCTCCTGCCCCACGCCCTTGCCCCTGCACCACGCCCTTGCTCCTGCCCCACGCCCTTGCCCCTGCACCACGCCCTTGCTCCTGCCCCACGCCCTTGCCCCTGCACCACGCCCTTGCTCCTGCCCCTGCCCCACGCCCCTGCCCCTGCCCCGCGCCCCTGCCCCTGCCCCGCGCCCCTGCCCCGCGATCCTGCCCCGCGCCCCTGCCCCGCGATCCTGCCCCGCGCCCCTGCCCCTGCCCCGCGAACCTGCCCCGCGCCCCTGCCACACGCCCCTGCCCCACGCCCCTGCCCCACGCCCCTGCCACACGCCCCTGCCCCACGCCCTTGCCCCTGCCCCACGCCTTTGCCCCCTGCCCTCGCGCGGGGAGGGGAAAGGAGATGAGATGGAGCGGAGCCATCGCAGGGCCTGGACTCCGTGGGAAGGCTGCTCTGCCCCAGCCACGCCCCTGTTCTGTGGCACCAGCGTGCGGGTCCAGAACCTTCCAGAACCCGGGCCACGGGCACCTGGGGAGCAGAGACAGCCTCGGCCCCGCCCCGGCGCCTCGGCCCCGCCCCGAACCTAGGCCCCGCCCCGGCACCTAGGCCCCGCCCCGGCATCTAGGCCCCACCCGGCATCTAGGCCCCGCCCCGGCAACCCACCGCCCCTGCACTCTCTGTGCCCGACCCAGAGCCTCAGCCGCGCCCCTAACCTAGGCCCCGCCCCAGCAACTCAGCCACGCCCCTAACCTAGGCCCCGCCCCAGCAACTCAGCCACGCCCCTAACCTAGGCCCCGCCCCAGCGCTCCAGCCACGCCCCTAACCCAGGCCCCGCCCCAGCGCTCCAGCCACGCCCCTAACCCAGGCCCCGCCCCAGCGCTCCAGCCACGCCCCTAACCCAGGCCCCGCCCCAACGCTCCAGCCACGCCCCTAATCCAGGCCCCGCCCCAGCGCTCCAGCCGCGCCCCTAACCCAGGCCCCGCCCCAGCGCTCCAGCCACGCCCCTAACCCAGGCCCCGCCCCAGCGCTCCAGCCGCGCCCCTAACCTAGGCCCCGCCCCAGCGCTCCAGCCGCGCCCTCTAAGCACCGTGACGGCACATAGTCCCCGCCCCGGAAGTGCTCGCTAGCCGCTACCCGGAAGCAGAGGTGGCCTGGCGGCGGCGGCGGTCCCAGGATGGCGGGGACGGCGCTCAAACGACTGATGGCCGAGTATAAGCGTGAGTCCGGACTCGGACCCAGGACCCACAGCCCCGGGCCCAACGGGAGGGGCCGCAGCTCCGCTCTCGGGGCGGGGGAGGGGCGGAGACCCCGGGCGACGATGCGCCGCCACCGCGGAGGTGAAAGGTCAGCGACGACCCCGCGCCGCAGCGCTCGTGTCCGGTCGCTCGTGTCCGGTGCGGGGCTGGCTCCGCCGGGTGGCGGTGTGTCCTGCGGGCTGTGTGTCCTGCGGGCTGTGTGTCCTGCCCCGGCTGTGTGTCGGCTGTGTGTCCTGCCCCGGCTGTGTGTCCTGTGGGCTGTGTGTCCTGCGGGCTGTGTGTCCTGCCCGGCTGTGTGTCCTGCCCAGTCTGTGTGTCCTGCCCAGTCTGTGTGTCCTGCCCCGGCTGTGTGTCCGTCCCGGCTGTGTGTCCTGCCCCGGCTGTGTGTCCTGCCCCGGCTGTGTGTCCTGCCCAGTCTGTGTGTCCTGCCCCGGCTGTGTGTCTTGCCACCTGGCTGTGTGTCCCGCCCGGCTGTGTGTCCTGCCCCGGCTGTGTGTCCTGCGGGCTGTGTGTCCTGCACCAGCTGTGTGTCCTGCCCCGGCTGTGTGTCCTGCCCGGCTGTGTGTCCTGTCCCGGCTGTGTGTCCTGTGGGCTGTGTGTCCTGCCACCTGGCTGTGTGTCCTGCCCCGGCTGTGTGTCCTACCCAGTCTGTGTGTCCTGCCCAGTCTGTGTGTCCTTCCCCGGCTGTGTGTCCTGCCCCAGATGTGTGTCCTGCCCGGCTGTGTGTCCTGCCCCTTGCTATGTGTCCAGGGACACCCCTCCCCTGAACAGCCCTCCCCCAGGACACCCCTCCACCAGGACATTCCTCCCCCAGGGACAACCCTTCCCCAGGACACCCCTCCCCCAGGACACCACTCCCCTAGGACACCCCTTCCTCTGCCACACAGCCCGCAGGACACACAGCCGGGGTAGGACACACAGCCGGGGCAGGACACACAGCCCGCAGGACACACAGCCGGGGTAGGACACACAGCCGGGGCAGGACACACAGCCGGGCGGGACACACAGCCAGGTGGCAAGACACACAGCCGGGGCAGGACACACAGACTGGGCAGGACACACAGCCGGGGCAGGACACACAGCCGGGTACAGGACACACAGCCAGAGCAGGACACACAGCCGGGGCAGGACACACAACCTGCAGGACACATAGCCGGGACAGGACACACAGCCCGCAGGACACACAGCCGGGGCAGGACACACAGCCAGGTGGCAAGACACACAGCCGGGGCAGGAAACACAGACTGGGCAGGACACACAGCCGGGGCAGGACACACACCAGGTGGCAAGACACACAGCCGGGGCAGGACACACAGCCGGGCTGGACACACAGCCGGCTGGACACACAGCCGGGGCAGGACACACAGCCGGGCTGGACACACAGCCGGGGCAGGACACACAGCTGGTGCAGGACACACAGCCGGGGAGGACACACAGCCAGGTGGCAAGACACACAGCCGGGGCAGGACACACAGCTGGTGCAGGACACACAGCCCGCAGGACACACAGCCGGGGAGGACACACAGCCAGGTGGCAAGACACACAGCCGGGGCAGGACACACAGCCCGCAGGACACACAGCCGGGGCAGGACACACAGCCGGGCTGGACACACAGCCGGGCTGGACACACAGCCGGGGCAGGACACACAGCCGGGCTGGACACACAGCCGGGGCAGGACACACAGCTGGTGCAGGACACACAGCCCGCAGGACACACAGCCAGGTGGCAAGACACACAGCCGGGGCAGGACACACAGCCGGGGCAGGACACACAGCCGGGCAGGACACACAGCCGGGGCAGGACACACAGCCGGGCTGGACACACAGCCGGGGCAGGACACACAGCCGGGGCAGGACACACAGCTGGTGCAGGACACACAGCCCGCAGGACACACAGCCGGGGAGGACACACAGCCAGGTGGCAAGACACACAGCCGGGGCAGGACACACAGCCCGCAGGACACAGAGCCGGGGCCGGACACACAGCCAGGGCAGGACACACAGCCGGGGTAGGACACACAGCCGGGGCAGGACCTGCCCGCAGTGACCTCCACGGCCCCTCCCGGCTCTGCCCGCGGCCCCTCCCGCCGGCTGCCCCCACGCCTACCCCGTGGTGACGGCCTGCTTCTCCCCCGCAGAGCTCACCCTGAACCCACCGGAGGGAATCGTGGCAGGTAAGGGGGGCCCGGCGGGGTTCCTGGGTGCCGTCCACCCGCCCACCCCCACTGAGCCGGCCTGTCCCCGCAGGCCCTGTGAACGAGGAGAACTTCTTCGAGTGGGAGGCCCTGATCATGTGAGTCACGCCCAGGCCCAGGCAGGTGTGGTGCCCCCGGTGCCTGGTGGCCGTCCGCGGCCTGGGGTCTGGCCGGTGGGGATGCCCGTGCGCGGGTCTGGGGCGGGCGGCCGGTCCCCGGGCTGCCGTTTGAAGGGCGGGGGCACCCCAAGGCACCTCAGCCTCCCTCAGGGGGCACCGGGCCGCGTGTGTCACCACGGGGAAGTCGCCCGGGTCCCCGGCTGCCATCCGGGTGGTGCCGGGACTCGAACTCGGATCCGTGGGCCCAGAGGTGAGGCGGGACTCTGGGCCCAGCGGTGTCCCAGCCCCGGGCTGGCCTCCCGGTGCACCCGCGCTCTCGGGCCAGGTAGGGACCCTGCCGGGTGGCAGCATGGCCCCATCACGTCCCTGACCCCAGCCTCTCTCCTGTCCAGGGAGCTCCTGGGGGCTTTGTCACCCGAGGGGGCCGGGCTGGGAGTGGGGGCAAGGCGGGGGGGAGGGCCCGGGGGAGGGGCACGGGAGTGGCGCGAATCGCCTGGCCCTGTCCCCTACCGCGTGTGGTGGGGTGCTGAGTGACACGGGCCTCCCGCTGAGCTGGAAATCCCCCCGTCGCTTTGTGGGCTTTGGCTGGGGGCCAGGCCTTGCACAACACGCTCTCGGCCGAGCCCCGATTAAGGACTTAACTGTCCCTCATGCCTGCTCCCCCCCCCCCCCAGCTTCTGAGTGCCGGCTGTGCCCAGCACCTGGGGTGTCCCGACCGGGCGTGGCTCCGCCGAGGCAGGTGGGGGGCCTCTCTCCCGGGAACAGGCCTGGTCCCACCACGTGTGGCCGCCCGGGCTGCTCCTGACCCTCCCCGCCCCGCCACTCACGCCCAGGAGCCCGATCTCTGGCCAACATCTGCCCTCTGCCCGGGGCCCTGTGCCCGCCATCCTCAGCCCTCAGGCCCTGTGTCCCCCCGCCCAGCCACCCCCATGCCCCAGCACTGTCCCCCCCATCCAGCACCCTGCCCCCTCTGCCCCAGCACCCTGCCCCCCTCTGCCCCAGCACCCTGTCACCCTTGGCCCCAGCACCCTGCCCCACTCTGCCCCAGCACCCTGTCACCCTCTGCCCCAGCACCCTGTCACCCTCTGCCCCAGCACCCTGCCCCCCTCTGCCCCAGCACCCTGTCACCCTCTGCCCCAGCACCCTGCCCCCCTCTGCCCCAGCACCCTGCTCCTCTCCCCCAGCACCCTGTCACCCTCTGCCCCAGCACCCTGCTCCTCTCCCCCAGCACCCTGCCCCCCTCCGTTTCCCTGGCACAGGTCCCAGGCAGAGGTCCCTCAAGGGCTCGTGCCGGTCACTGCAGCCCTGCACCCCGTCCCTGCAGCAGGGCTGAGGGCGCCCCGCAGACTGTCCCTGCTGCCATCTTCGCGCCGGCTGCTGTGTGCCTGAGCTGGCGCCCAGCCCCTGCTCCCACGCAGGGACACCAGGTGGCCGGCACAGCTGGGCCACCCCCGCGCCCGGCCCTCCCCCGTGGTGTCCCCACGGCTGGTCCGGACTCGCTGGCATGGGAGGGGGCCGCTGGGGTTTCCATGGGGCCCCAGGAGGAGCCTGCATGGGTTGGGGGTCTGTTGCCGGGGCACCCTTAGGGGGCGGAGGCTCCTCCCTGCTGAGAGGTGACGCCACCCTGCACCTGTGGTATGGCCTGGAGCTGGGGACCTGGGTGACCCTGCACGTGCTGCTTCTGACAGCTGGGCCAGAGGAGCCCCAACTGGTCCCAGTGCCCCACTGGGGTCCTCTGTCCTGTGTCCCCTGGTGCCGTCCCTCTGTCCTGTGTCCCCTAGTGCCGTCCCTCTGTCCTGTGTCCCCTGGTGCCGTCCCTCTGTCCTGTGTCCCCTGGTGCCCTCCCTCTGTCCTGTGTCCCCTGGTGCCGTCCCTCTGTCCTGTGTCCCCTGGTGGCGTCCCTTGGCGGTGAGGAGCCAGTGGGCACTGCCCGGCAGCACGGGGTAGAAGGGGTTCCCCACGTGTGAGGCTGCGGGGCCGGGGATGGCTGCGGACTCAGCCCACGGTCGGTCTGCGTGTCTGTCTGTCCGTCCCATCTCCCAGGGGCCCAGAGGACACTTGCTTCGAGTTTGGCGTTTTCCCCGCCGTCCTGAGCTTCCCCCTGGACTACCCGCTGAGCCCCCCCCGGATGCGTTTCACCTGCGAGATGTTCCACCCCAATAGTGAGTCGGGCTCCCCGTGCCGGGCGGGGCGATGAGGGGTCTCCCACGGGCGAGGGGTGTGCCCCTTCCTGCATGGGCTCCGGGGTCAGCGAGGCCCCCACGTGTGCTCCCCATGTCCATCCTCCCCCCCCCCGTGCTCCCCGCCCCATCCCCCACCCCCTGCACCCCCCCCCCCCCCCCGTCACCCCCGCTCCCGCCTGCCCCGCCCCCAGTCTACCCCGACGGCCGCGTCTGCATCTCCATCCTGCACGCGCCGGGTGACGACCCCATGGGGTACGAGAGCAGCGCCGAGCGCTGGAGCCCCGTGCAGAGTGTGGAGAAGATCCTGCTGTCCGTGGTCAGCATGCTGGCAGGTGGGTCCCGCGCCGGGCGAGGCCCCGGGTGCCTGGGGGGGGCTTGCCCCGCTGACCCGCTGACCGGCCCCGTCGACCGGCCGCCGCAGAGCCCAATGACGAGAGCGGCGCCAACGTGGACGCCTCCAAGCTGTGGCGGGACGACCGGGAGCAGTTCTGCAGGGTGGCTCGGCGGCTGGCGCAGAAGTCGCTGGGGCTGTGACTCCTGCCCACCCGGATACCCTGCCTGCCCAGGGGGCCTGTCGCCAGGCCTGTCACCCCCCCCCCCACGCCGCCGGCGCTGGGCTTTGGAATAAACCCTTTGAGCACGAGGAGACGCCTTTTGCTCCTCTGCGCCCCTTCCTCCCGAGCCCCCGGCCCCTGCCCTGGACGGCGGCCTCCCCCCGACCTGTATAGCAGCCGGGCACCCGGCGGCATCTGGACAGACCAAAGGGCAGTGGGGGTTCAAGTCCGGGAGGGCGGACGTGAGTCTGAGAGCAGGGCCGTCAGCGTGTCTGCCCCTGACCGGGGGCCAGTTGCCGTGGAATAGGCCGAGCTTGCCGCCCGTCTGCTCGGCCCTCCGTCCAGAGGGACCCACCGGGCTCCCAGCACCCCCCACCCCCTCTCCCCATGCCGCCCTCCCCCATGTCCCCTTGTCCCCCAGGAGCACCCAGGTGGCCCCAGGCTCCCCACCACCAGGGGCTGGACCCTGGGGGAGGCGTCTCTGTGTGCACAGCCCCACCTCAGGGTGGCAGGAGCCTTGGCCGTGCTGTGCACCCGCTGGCCCTGTACCCCACCCCCTGGGGACCCCAGCGGCATGGGCCGCCCCCACGACAGGGTCCCAGGGCCTCAGGGCGTGTCTGCAGAAGCCATGGGGGCAGGGTGGGCGTCGGGGTCACAGTGATGACACCCCCTCCCCCACCCCACCCCCCCCGCCGGGGCTGTGAGGTCCACCCTCCAGGACACCCAGCAGCCGGGAGGACACTGGGGCATGTCGTCTGTAGTGGAGGGTGGGGTTCAGGGAACCCGACTGAGCCTGGGGTCTGGGTGGGGCCTCGGTCACTTAGCGCCCAGGAGCGTGGGCCTGACAGCCTCAGGCACCTTCACGTGCGCAGCGAGACCCGCAGGGGACCCTGAATTTAGCCACCATGCTGCCGGGCTCAGCACCCCACACCTGGACCTCTGCGCCCAGAGGGTGGGGCCCTCGGCCAGGTGGTCAGCCGGACCCCCATCTGGGGAGCCCAGGTCGTGAGGGCTGCGCCCCAGCTCCGCCACCACCCAGACAGGTAGGGCCGGTCGGCCTGGCCACCCTGGGGTCCTCAGTTCTGTCCGTGACTCTTGTCCATGTGCCACGGCACGTTGGGACCCCACAAGCTGAGGGCCGTTTGGCTGTGCCCCCAGCCTCAGGGCGGAGACTGGCCACAGGGGACGCCCCCCGCTGTCCCCACCCTGGGCGGACCTGGCTGAGCTGGGTCCCAGTCCCGCCCGCCTGCCCGTCCCAGGTCCCAGAGCACGTGCAGCCACCCCCTCCCCACACCTGCAGCCCCGGGCTGGTGGCCATGACCCCTGCGGCCGACGGCACAGACGGCTCTTGCCGCACGCAGTCGCACGCCAGGGCCCAGCTCCGCACCTGTGTGCACAGAGCGGGGACAGGAGCACAGGCGTGATGCAGGCGGCCCCGGGGCACAGGTGTGCAGGCCCCGCGCTCACTCGCTCGCTCATGCCCGTGCCTCCCGCCGGGTGTCCCTCCACACCCAGGGCGCCCGAGGCAGCATCCGGCTTCTGACGGGTTGCTGGCCCTCCCCCACGTGGGGACCTCACCCCTCACGCCCCTGTGGCCCCCCAGCGCCCTGGCCCTTTGTGGGGTGCGGCCCCCGCCTGGCAGGGGGTTGGGGCGCCTCAGGCTGGGACACTGACCCAGGCATCGCTTCCCCCCAATTCTGGGTGAGGGTTTGGCTGGACCCCAGCACAGAACCCCATCTGGGGCATGGCCCCACCCAGCACCCCGTGCGCGAGTCTGCAGGCCAGCGGGGAGTCCCCGCCCCACCCCTTCGTGACTCACATCAAACACTGGGGGCCTTTGTTGCTGCCGCCTGCCTCTGGGTGCTTGGGCTTCCCTGTTGCTTGGGCTCCCCACCCGGTACCCTAATTACAGCCCCCCTGGCCTTTGAAGTCAGCTCGTGGCCTCACAGGGTAATTGGCCTCTGGGGTTGCTGTGGAGACGGCTGGCTGAGGGGACCGAGGCAGGAACCCCTTGCTCACAGGAGATGACACACTCCGGAGCCACAGGAAGCCGGTGGCCGGGGCCAGGCTGGGGCACGCCCGGTGTAGGACACGGCCCCACTGCCCCCAGGCCGACTCCTACCGTGGTGTCCCTCCAGGACAGGTGGGGGGTCGGGCCGCCAGGAGCCCGTGACTGAGGGCAGGTGGGACGTGTGCTCACCCCCCCCCTCCCCCCCCGCGCCCCAGCGGTGGAGAGCAGCCCGAGTGCCTGGCTGTGCCCATCTGCTGAACTAGTTTCCGGCCCTTTCGCTGTTGGAAGTGGGTGACGCCCCCAAGCCTGAGCCCACAGAAGTGGGCCCCACGGCCTCCGGCCCTCCTCCAGGCCAGGCCGGCAGCACTGTGAGCAGGGGACCATCCCCACACAGTGCCTGGGACCCCAGCTCAGGAAGGGACAGAAGACCCTCTGAGGTTGGGGCGGTTCCCCGTCCACGTGGGGGTCAGGGCTCTGCGAGGGACGGCGCCGGGCACAGAGAGGCGTGAGGGGCCTGTCCCCACCGCTGCTCCCCAGCTGTCTGTCTGCTATCTGCCACACACCCACCCCCAACTCTACCCATCTGTCCTGTCTGTCTGTCTGCCAGTTTTCCGTTTACATCACCCATTTATCATATATTGCCCATCCATGCATCCATCCATCCATCATCTATCATCTGTCTATCCAACCACCCACACACCAACCCATTCATCTGTCCATCCATCTATTCATTACCCGTCTGTCCATCCATTCATCATCCGTCTGTCTGTCCACTCATCATCCGTCTGTCTGTCCATCCATTCATCATCCATCTGTCCATTCGTCCATCATCCGTCCGTCCATCCATCCATCCATCACCAGTCTGTCCATTCATCTACCCACCCACCAAACCAATCATCAGTCCATCCATCCGTCCGTCCCCTACAAGCTGTCTCGCCATCTCCCTGAGCCCCGGGGAGGCTGAGGGCTCTCCTGCGAGTGGCACGCTGTGGGGGCCCGTGTGGGGCACCGGCAAGGCTGGCCGGGGTCCGTACCTGCAGCTGAGGAGGGGAGGGGAGAGGCGGGCCAGCGTGGAGGTGGGGGGCTCAGGTCCGGAATCCAGCGTGGGGCGCACACCCACATCCAGGAAGACGGCCCGTGATGCCAGCAAGAAGCCAGACACGAGGCAGAGCCGCCAGGCGTGGGGGCTGCACTAGCTCACAGGAGGTTGCGGCCGGGTGGCGCGGGGCTGACGGGCACAAGGTGGGGGTGAGCCCGGCCCTGAGGATCCCGGCTGGCACTCTGCCGTGAGCAGACTCACTGCCCCATTTGAGGCCAAACCAAATGGGTGACGTTCCCATAAAGTCAGCAGCACGGAGCCACAAAGAAGCAGAAAAAACAACCGGCAGGGCGGGGTATTGGCACACCTGGTTGAGTCCACAGGCGCCGGGTTCGAGCCCCTGGTCCCCACTTACAGGAGGGAAGCTTCACAAGCGGTGGAGCAGGGCTGCAGGGGTCTCTCTGTCCCTCTCTCCCCTTTCTCTCAAGTTTCTGTCTAGCCAATAAATGAAGATAATGAAGAGACAGCACTGGGCGGAGGGTAGACAGCACACTGGTTCTGCAAAACAGACTCATGCCTGAGGCTCCAAAGTCCCAGGTTCAGTCCCCCGCACCACCATCAGCCAGAGCTGAGCAGTGCTCTGGTAAAACAACAACACACACACAGAGACCGAGAAGCTGGTGGGAGCCCGGGAAGGGTGGTGGCTGGGGCCTGGGTCTGTTCCCGTAATGTTCGTTTCCCAGGGGACGGGTTTTTTAACCCTGGTGGCCCTCGTCACAAAGACCAGAGGACTCGTGTCCTTGGAAGCCCGTGGGCACTGCCCTCGCCAGAAGCACCTGCGCTTGCAATGCAGCCTTACCACCCCAGTGATGTTCTGCAGTGACGTTGGACAACTTGTCAAAAAACTTGTGTGGGGCCAGAGAAAGCAAAAGCCACAAATGGCCAAATCACTCCTGGAAAGAGGAGGAGGTGTCACCCCCACCGCCTACACTGTGCGGGACAGTGACCGACCCAGCCCAGCCGGGGCACAGGTGGGCGTCAGCTCAGTGGCGCAGACGCGGGAGCCCGCACGTGCTGGGGGTGGGGGGGCACTCAGTTCCACACCTGCCACTGCCGCTTTGGTTCACTAGCCAGTCAGTCAGTCAGTGGGCGGGAGACGCCGCGTTTCCAGAGCCCCCTTTTCTGCAGAAGAGACTCTCCTGACCGGGCGTGAGCTCAGGGCCACGGCCACCAGAGGGGCGGCTCAGCACCCGGAGTTGGGTCTGGTCCCGGGTCCCCCCTGGGCCTGCAGGCGCTGTCACTCCAAGGCTGGAGGTGCCTGGAGGCGGGGGGCTCCCCAGGACGTCGGGGCTGGGCCCTGGGGGGAGGCACAGCTGGCGGGAAGGCGGGTGCTGGACCAGGCCGGCTGGCGGCAGAGGCACTGGGGGTCTCACTCCAGCCCCAGGGCTGCTCGGGGTGAGACGCGGCTCCCCCGGGACGGGACGGCACAGGACGGGACGGGAGTGCTCACCCCATGCTCCCCTGGAAGTCACCCAGGAATGTGCTCCAGCTGCTCGGTGCTGGATGGGGTCCCTGGGCGCCGGCTGTGAGGCTCAGTTGGTTTTGACACCAGGCTGTCGCTGGGGCTCGGTGCCGCACTGTGAACCCACGGCTCCTGGCGTCCAGCTTCCCTTTTCATTGGACAGGACAGAGATGTTGAGAGAGGAGGGGGAGAGAGGGAGAGAGACAGCGAGAGAGGCGCCTGCAGCCTGCTTTGCAGTACAGACACGTGTGTGTGTGTGTGTGTGTGTGTCCCACATGTGGGGAGCTGGGGCTCAAACCCGAGTCCTTGCGCTTAGTACTGTGTGTGCTTAACTGGGTGCACGACCACCCGGCCCCCTGTGGGCTCAGGCCTTTGGGGAGAGCGCAGTGGTCATCCCACTGCGTGGGGGGCGTCTGACCCTCTGCTGCTGGCAGGGCCAGGGACGGACTGACCGGCGTCCAGGGCTGCCTCCGCCCTCACTGCCGCTCTGCGGTCCCAGTTCCTGCTCAGGACACATGTTGAAACAGAACCAACCTATTTTTATTTGCAGCAATGTTGTTTTTCTCCCCCAGAGCCCTGCTCGGCTGTGGTTACGGTGGTGCAGGGGCTTGAACCTGCAGCCTCAGAGGCTCAGGCAGGAGTCCGTGCAGCCAGCCCAGCTTGGCAGCGGTGCTCCGGAGGAAGACTGGAGACGTCAAGCCACTCAGCACGTTGAGGTTGTGAGGTGCAAGGAGCTCACACACAAAAACAACCCAGTTCCCCCACACGACGGCAGCCCGTGACAAGTGCAAATGGGGGTCACACATGGGGAACAAGTCACCAGCGTGTGCAGGGGTCACGCCCCAGAGGCCCCCAAAGTGCATGGTCTCTAGCGGAAACAACCTTTTAAAGGGCGGGGAGACAGCACGGTGGTTCCGCAAACAGACTCTGCTGCCCGAGGCTCCGAGGCCCCAGGTTCAGTCCCCAGCGCCACCGTCAGCCAGAGCTCAGCAGGGCCCTGGGGAGAGAAAAGCAGCAGCGATGGGGCTGACGACAGGGCTAGGCACAGGGCCGCCAGAATCAGCTGCCCCCGATGCTGAGGCCAGCCGGCCCCCAGTGCCCTCCAGCAAGTCCATCTGCTCTGGGCGGCGGGGCTGAGATCCAGGGGAAGAGTGAGGACGGCTGACGATGAAAATCTTTCTCTCTACGAGTGAACACCTGCTCAGAAGAGGCTGCTGGGAGGGGAGCGGCACAGCCCGGTGGAGCGGGTCCAAGCCGACCCTCCACCGTTGGGGGGCCCCCCGAGGCGCCTACAGGCAGCTCCCCACCCTTCCAGATCCCGCGCCGGGAGGGGACGTGGGGAGGGGACGGGCACCCAACCGCCCAGGGACATTTCAAAATCAAGTGAGAGACTCACACGTCTGGAGGAAAAGTTTGCTGACTAAATCAGAATGTAAATGACCTGGCAGAGGACAAAAGCCACCAGACACCTCAGAAAAATCATCGCAGGGGGAGGGGAAGACGGGACCGGTGGGGGCCTGTCCCTGTGCTCCAGGGTCCTGGCCAGCCTGGGGCTCCCGCCCTCCCCCACCCAGGGTGCCCGACTCCTCCTCCATGTGGGAGCAGGCAGGCTGGGTGGGAGCAGACCCTCACACTCCCGGGCCTTCCTGCTGCCGGAGGCTTCACCTGTGGGGGCCACAGCTCCCCGCGCCCAGCGGGTGCGTCTGTCCCTTCCTCGTATCTGTCCATCCGTCCATGGGCCTATGTATCTTCTATCTTTTTAAAAAAGATTTTATTTATTCATGAAGGGAGGAGGAGGAGGAGGAGGGAGAAGGAACCAGACACCACTCTGGTCCATGTGTTGCCAAGGACTGAACTCAGGACCTCCTGCTAGAAGGTCTGATGCTTTCTCGACTCCCTGCACCATTCCCGGGCCACCCTGCCTACCTACCTGCCTACCCACCCACCATCCACCATCCACCATCCTCCATCCATCATCCATCCACCATCCACCATCCACCATCCACCATCCATCCATCCATCCATCCACCATCCATCCATTCATCCGTCCATTCATCCATTCACCCACCACCCACCCACCCACCATCCATCCATCCATCCATCCATCCATCCACCATCCACCATCCATCCACCATCCACCATCCTCCATCCATCATCCATCCATCCATCCACCATCCATCCACCATCCATCCACCATCCATCCACCATCCATCCATCCATCCACCATCCATCCATTCATCCATTCACCCACCACCCACCCACCCACCCACCATCCATCCATCCATCCACCATCCATCCATCCATCCATCTACCCATCCTTGAAACAAAATGAGACTCTCCAGTCTCAGAACTGTTCTGTGAAAGAAATGTCTGTGTTCTCTGCCTCTGTGTCTGTGTTTCTGTCTCTTCCCATGTCTCTGCCTCTCTGTCCTCTCCCAGAGCCTGATCATGGCACCTGGACCCTTGACACCCAGCTGTATCAGAGCCGGAGGTCCAGGAGTGTGGGGCAGTACACTGTCACTCTGAGGAGGACATGCCTTGGGGCTGTGGGGCTGTGGGCTGTGGGGACTGTGGGACTGTGGGGACTGTGGGACTGTGGGGCTGTGGGACTGTGGGGACTGTGGGGCTGTGGGACTGTGGGGACTGTGGGGACTTGGGCTGTGAGGCTGTGGGGACTTGGGCTGTGAGGCTGTGGGGCTGTGGGGACTGTGGGACTGTGGGACTGTGGGGACTGTGGGGCTCTGGGACTGTGGGTCTGTGGGGCTGTGGGGCTGTGGGACTGTGGGGCTGTGGGGCTGTGGGCTGTGGGGATTGTGGGGCTGTGGGACTGTGGGGCTGTGGGGACTGTGGGGCTGTGGGGCTGTGGGGACTGTGGGGCTGTGGGGCTGTGGGGACTGTGGGGACTTGGGCTGTGAGGCTGTGGGGACTGTGGGGACTTGGGCTGTGAGGCTGTGGGGCTGTGGGTACTGTGGGACTGTGGGACTGTGTGGACTGTGGGGCTCTGGGTCTGTGGGGCTGTGGGACTGTGTGGCTGTGGGGCTGTGGGCTGTGGGCTGTGGGGATTGTGGGGCTGTGGGACTGTGGGGCTGTGGGGCTGTGGGACTGTGGGGCTGTGGGCTGTGGGGATTGTGGGGCTGTGGGACTGTGGGGCTGTGGGACTGTGGGGCTGTGGGGCTGTGGGTTTGTGGGGCTGTGGGGCTGTGGGGCTGTGGGACTGTGGGGCTGTGGGGCTGTGGGGCTGTGGGGCTGTGGGCTGTGGGGACTGTGGGACTGTGGGGCTGTGGTGCTGTGGGACTGTGGGGCTGTGGGGCTGTGGGGCTGTGGGGGCTGTGGGGCTGTGGGGCTGTGGGGACTGTGGGGCTGTGGGCTGTGGGGATTGTGGGGCTGTGGTGCTGTGGGACTGTGGGGCTGTGGGGCTGTGGGGACTGTGGGGCTGTGGGGCTGTGGGACTGTGGGGCTGTGGGGCTGTGGGGCTGTGGGGGCCTGTCCGGGGTGGGGGCCTGTCCGGGGTGGGGGTCTGTCCGGGGTGTACCCGCTGGCTCTCCCTGTCCCGGAGGGAGTGAGGGAGGGAGGGAGGCGGGCGGGAGAGGTTCCCCACAGCCGCAGCTGCTGCGCCCGGGGCCCTGACGTCGTCGTCACCTGCGGTTGGAGAGGTGGGACCCAGAGTGACCTGGCCGCCGCCCCTCCCTCGCACCGGGCGCCTCATTAGCCGCTCCCGCGAGGCCCACTTCCCTCCGGAGGGAAATTCCTGATCCAGCTCTTGGCAGCCGCCTCCCGGGAAGGCTGGCACCGGATAAAAGCGGGCGGCCCTGCTGGGACTGAGCGCGGGGACCTGCCGGCACCGTCCCCGCCCCGGGGTCCGCAGAGCCCCCGAGCCCCCGGCCTCCTGCCGCCCGTGTCGGCGTGTGAGGGGCCCGGCTCGCGGCGGCCGCTGTGGGGGTGACCTGCATGGCGCCGCCCTGAGCCCCTCATGTCCGCGCTGCTGCTGCTCCTCCTGGGCGCCCTGCCCGGCCCTGCGCACCCCCGGCCCGGAGCCCGCTGGGAGCCCTGCACAGGTAGGGGCTGCGCTGGGCACAGGGAGGGGCGGCCCCCGGACGGACGGACGGATGGACGGACGGACGGCAGCCTCGCACCTGCCGCGGTGTCCCTGCCGCCGAGATCCCTCCGTGCTCGGGGTGCGGGGAGCCTCCCGGGAGCGAGGGGCTGCTGTGGGTGGCGGGGTCCTCGGAGGGCGGCCGAGGGCCGAGGCCCCCTGTCTGCCCCCCAGTGTGTCTGCTGGTTCGGGGGCTCCGCTGGCCGCCGGCTGCAAGAGTGAGAGGCAGCACCCGGGGAGCCTCCCCCGCTGCCTGGGGGCTCCGACTGTGGTGTGGGGGCTCCGTCCGTCCTCCTGCAGGGCTTGCCGCCGAGGTCCGGACCGAGAGCAGGAACTGTGGGGGTGACGGCGCCGGGACCTCGGGGCTGGCTCTGCTGTCCCCAGGTGCCCCTCTGGCAGCAGGGTGCCGTGTGGGGCCCGAGGTGCGGGGCGGCGCTGCCCGGGGGTGTGGGGTGCGGCGCCCCTGCACCTGCCCCGCCTGCCCTCGCCTGCAGGGCGCCCGGCCCAGCGGCTGCCCCCTTCACAGCTGCGGTGGGGTGCGGTGGGGGCGCCCCCAGGGACCCTGAGGGAGGGCGGCACCTGGTCTGCACACAGCTGAGTCACAGGCCTGTGTGTTCACGTCCCGGGCAGCCCCCCTCAGGTTCACCAGCCCCCTCAGGGACCACCAGTCCCCTCAGGGACCACCCAGCCCCCCTCAGGGACCACCCAGCCCCCCTCAGAGACCACCAGCCTCCCTCAGGGACCACCAGTCCCCCTCAGGGACCACCCAGCCCCCCTCAGGGACCACCAGTCCCCCTCAGGGACCACCCAGCCCCCTCAGGGACCACCCAGCCCCCTCAGGGACCACCAGTCCCCCTCAGGGACCACCCAGCCCCCTCAGGGACCACCAGCCCCCCTCAGGGACCACCCAGCCCCCCTCAGGGACCACCCAGCCCCCTCAGGGACCACCAGCCTCCCTCAGGGACCACCCAGCCCCCTCAGGGACCACCAGCCCCCCTCAGGGACCACCCAGCCTCCCTCAGGGACCACCCAGCCCCCTCAGGGACCACCAGCCTCCCTCAGGGACCACCAGTCCCCCTCAGGGACCACCCAGCCCCCCTCAGGGACCACCCAGCCCCCTCAGGGACCACCCAGCCCCCTCAGGGACCACACAGCCCCCTCAGGGACCACCAGTCCCCCTCCGGGACCACCCAGCCCCCCTCAGGGACCACCCAGCCCCCTCAGGGACCACCAGCCCCCCTCAGGGACCACCCAGCCCCCTCAGAGACCACCAGCCCCCCTCAGGGACCACCAGCCTCCTCAGGGACCACCCAACCTCCTCAGGGACCACCCAGCCCCCTCAGGGACCACACAGCCCCCTCAGGGACCACGCAGCCCCCCTCAGGGACCACCAGTCCCCCTCCGGGACCACCCAGCCCCCCTCAGGGACCACCCAGCCCCCTCAGGGACCACCAGCCCCCCTCAGGGACCACCCAGCCTCCCTCAGGGACCACCCAGCCCCCTCAGAGACCACCAGCCCCCCTCAGGGACCACCAGCCTCCTCAGGGACCACCAGCCCCCCTCAGGGACCACCCAGCCCCCTCAGGGACCACACAGCCCCCTCAGGGACCACGCAGCCCCCCTCAGGGACCACCAGTCCCCCTCAGGGACCACCCAGCCCCCTCAGGGACCACCAGTCCCCCTCAGGGACCACCCAGCCTCCCTCAGGGACCACCAGTCCCCTCAGGGACCACCCAGCCCCCCTCAGGGACCACCCAGCCCCCTCAGGGACCACCAGCCCCCCTCAGGGACCACCAGTCCCCTCAGGGACCACCCAGCCCCCTCAGGGACCACCAGCCCCCCTCAGGGACCACCAGTCCCCCTCAGGGACCACCCAGCCCCCCTCAGGGACCACCCAGCCCCCCTCAGGGACCACCCAGCCCCCCTCAGGGACCACCCAGCCCCCTCAGGGACCACCAGCCTCCCTCAGGGACCACCCAGCCCCCTCAGGGACCACCCAACCCCCTCAGGGACCACCCAGCCTCCCTCAGGGACCACACAGCCCCCTCAGGGACCACCCAACCCCCTCAGGGACCACCCAGCCTCCCTCAGGGACCACCCAACCCCCTCAGGGACCACCCAGCCCCCTCAGGGACCACCCAGCCCCCCTCAGGGACCACCAGCCTCCCTCAGGGACCACACAGCCCCCTCAGGGACCACCCAACCCCCTCAGGGACCACCCAGCCTCCCTCAGGGACCACGCAGCCCCCTCAGGGACCACCCAGCCTCCCTCAGGGACCACCCAGCCCCCTCAGGGACCACCCAGCCCCCTCAGGGACCACCCAGCCCCCTCAGGGACCACCCAGCCCCCTCAGGGACCACGCAGCCCCCTCAGGGACCACCAGCCCCCCTCAGGGACCACCCAGCCCCCTCAGGGACCACCCAGCCTCCCTCAGGGACCACCAGTCCCCTCAGGGACCACCCAGCCCCCCTCAGGGACCACCCAGCCCCCTCAGGGACCACCAGCCCCCCTCAGGGACCACCAGTCCCCTCAGGGACCACCCAGCCCCCTCAGAGACCACCAGCCTCCCTCAGGGACCACCCAGCCCCCCTCAGGGACCACCCAGCCCCCTCAGGGACCACCAGCCTCCCTCAGGGACCACCAGCCTCCCTCAGGGACCACCCAGCCCCCTCAGGGACCACCAGCCTCCCTCAGGGACCACCAGCCTCCCTCAGGGACCACACAGCCCCCTCAGGGACCACGCAGCCCCCTCAGGGACCACCCAGCCTCCCTCAGGGACCACCCAGCCCCCTCAGGGACCACCAGCCTCCCTCAGGGACCACCAGCCTCCCTCAGGGACCACCCAGCCCCCTCAGGGACCACCCAGCCTCCCTCAGGGACCACCCAGCCTCCCTCAGGGACCACCCAGCCCCCTCAGGGACCACCCAGCCCCCCTCAGGGACCACCCAGCCCTCCTCAGGGACCACGCAGCCCCCTCAGGGACCACCCAGCCCCCTCAGGGACCACCCAGCCCCCTCAGGGACCACCCAGCCCCCTCAGGGACCACCCAGCCCCCTCAGGGACCACCAGCCCCCCTCAGAGACCACCAGCCTCCCTCAGGGACCACCAGTCCCCTCAGGGACCACCCAGCCCCCTCAGGGACCACCCAGCCCCCCTCAGGGACCACCAGCCTCCCTCAGGGACCACCCAGCCCCCTCAGGGACCACCAGCCTCCCTCAGGGACCACCCAGCCCCCTCAGGGACCACCAGCCTCCCTCAGGGACCACCAGTCCCCCTCAGGGACCACCCAGCCCCCCTCAGGGACCACCCAGCCCCCCTCAGGGACCACCAGCCCCCCTCAGAGACCACCAGCCCCCCTCAGGGACCACCCAGCCTCCCTCAGGGACCACCCAGCCCCCCTCAGGGACCACCCAGCCCCCTCAGGGACCACCCAGCCCCCTCAGGGACCACCCAGCCCCCTCAGGGACCACCCAGCCCCCTCAGGGACCACCCAGCCCCCTCAGGGACCACGCAGCCCCTCTCTGTCTCAGGCTTCCCCCAGACCCTCCTCAGATGTCCCTCCAGCTGCCCCTTCTCCTGGCTTGATCAAGCAGCCTGACCAGGCTCTGAGGGGCGTTGTGGTCAGGAGCCCCAAACCAGACGTGTCTGCTGCTGCCACCTCGACCCTGTGCCCTCTGAGGCGGAGGCCGGGGAGGAGAGGGCGCCACCGCCAGGCAGGCTCTGGGGCCCCTGTGGTGGGGGGCTCAGCCCAGGGGCCTTACAGCTGGAGAGGGGCTGGGGCTTCGGGGGCCATGGGGTCTCACAGGGAGGGAGGGAGCTCGCTCGCAGGGGCCTCAGGGGGCTCCCAGGGGTCACCCGAGACCTCACAGGGGGAGAGGGGCTCACGGGACCGGCGTGGGGGTGTCACGGGCTCACGGCGGACTCACGTGTGTGTGTGGGGTGTCCCGCCGCGGGGTCTGCCTCATACGTGTCTCGGTGGCCACCTCCCCACAGCCCCAGCTTCCCGCGGCGGGTAGCAGGCGCTCGCTGTCTCTCTGTCTCTCTCTTCCTTTCTTCCTTTTAGTATGATTTATTTATTTAGTTATTAGAGACGGAAATTAGGGGAGGGAGACAGAGACACCTGAAGCCCCGATTCACCACTTGGGAAGCTTCCGCCCCGCAGGTGGGAGCCAGGGGCTTGAACCCGGGTCCTTGTGCACTGTGCTGTGTGCACTCCACCAGCTGGGCCACCTCCTGGCCCAGGAGACGGCGTCTTCTGTGTGTGCAGAGAGGACACCCTGTCTGGCTGGTCAGCAGGCTCTGGGGCGGAAGGGCAGATCCTCCACCACGTGTGCTGGGGGGGACGGCCGCCACCTGCCCCGTGTGCTGGGGGAGGGAGGGAGGGATGGCCGCCACCTGCCCCGTGTGCTGGGGGAGGGAGGGATGGC
Source organism: Erinaceus europaeus (assembly GCF_950295315.1). Classification (NCBI taxonomy): domain Eukaryota; kingdom Metazoa; phylum Chordata; class Mammalia; order Eulipotyphla; family Erinaceidae; genus Erinaceus; species Erinaceus europaeus. Next base: position 54,853 of record NW_026647764.1, read on the forward strand.
CGCCACCTGCCCCGTGTGCTGGGGGAGGGAGGGATGGCCGCCACCTGCCCCGTGTGCTGGGGGAGGGAGGGATGGCCGCCACTTGCCCCGTGTGCTGGGGGAGGGAGGGAGGGATGGCCGCCACCTGCCCCGTGTGCTGGGGGAGGGAGGGATGGCCGCCACCTGCCCCGTGTGCTGGGGGAGGGAGGGATGGCCGCCACCTGCCCCGTGTGCTGGGGGGGAGGGAGGGATGGCCGCCACCTGCCCTGTGTGCTGGGGGGGAGGAAGGGATGGCCGCCACATGCCCCGTGTGCTGGGGGAGGGATGGCCGCCACCTGCCCCGTGTGCTGGGGGAGGGAGGGATGGCCGCCACCTGCCCCGTGTGCTGGGGGGGAGGAAGGGATGGCCGCCACATGCCCCGTGTGCTGGGGGAGGGATGGCCGCCACCTGCCCCGTGTGCTGGGGGGGAGGAAGGGATGGCCGTCACATGCCCCGTGTGCTGGGGGAGGGATGGCCGCCACCTGCCCCGTGTGCTGGGGGAGGGAGGGCCGCCACCTGCCCCGTGTGCTGGGGGGGAGGGAGGGATGGCCGCCACCTGCCCCGTGTGCTGGGGGAGGGATGGCCGCCACCTGCCCCGTGTGCTGGGGGAGGGAGGGATGGCCGCCACCTGCCCCGTGTGCTGGGGGAGGGATGGCCGCCACCTGCCCCGTGTGCTGGGGGAAAGAGGGATGGCCGCCACCTGCCCCGTGTGCTGGGGGGGAGGAAGGGATGGCCGCCACATGCCCCGTGTGCTGGGGGAGGGATGGCCGCCACCTGCCCCGTGTGCTGGGGGGGAGGGAGGGATGGCCGCCACCTGCCCCGTGTGCTGGGGGGGAGGGAGGGATGGCCGCCACCTGCCCCGTGTGCTGGGGGGGAGGAAGGGATGGCCGTCACCTGCCCCGTGTGCTGGGGGAGGGATGGCCGCCACCTGCCCCGTGTGCTGGGGGAGGGAGGGATGGCCGCCACCTGCCCTGTGTGCTGGGGGACGGATGGCCGCCACCTGCCCCGTGTGCTGGGGGGGAGGGAGGGATGGCCGCCACCTGCCCCGTGTGCTGGGGGGGATGGCCGCCACCTGCCCCGTGGGGGCACTCAGCAGGGTCCGAGGAGCTGGGTTTGAACCCAGCACCCCGCCCACCCATAGAAGAAACCAATGTTCAATTTCCAATTTGGAGCAGCGGAAATGTTTGCTTTGCACATCCCAGGCCCCAAATGTGAGCGAAGCCGATTCCTGTCTCTCCTTGAACAATAAATAATCTTTGAAATCAGATTCCTCAGGACACTGTGCTTCAAGACCACTTCTCCTGCTGGCTGGCGCCACGCGGGGCACGGTTCTTGGCCAGGTCTTGGGGGCTGTGGACTGTCCTCCCCCCAGATCAGCCTCCCATCCCTCCCCTGGGGTCAGGCCCCCGGACTGTCCCTCCCCTGGGGTCAGGCCCCCGGACTGTCCCTCCCCTGGGGTCAGGCCCCTGGACTGTCCCTCCCCTGGGGTCTGGCCCCCGGACTGTCCCTCCCCTGGGGTCAGGCCCCCGGACTGTCCCTCCCCTGGGGTCAGGCCCCCGGACTGTCCCTCCCCTGGGGTCAGGCCCCCGGACTGTCCCTCCCCTGGGGTCAGGCCCCCGGACTGTCCCTCCCCTGGGATCAGGCCCCCGCACTGTCCCTCCCCTGGGATCAGGCCCCCGCACTGTCCCTCCCCTGCGGTCAGGCCCCCACACTGTCCCTCCCCTGGGGTCAGGCCCCATGAAATGTCCCTGCACCAGGTCTCCACACTGGGGTGGGGGCAGGTTCAGGACCAGTGGCCTGGTGGTCTGCTCACCCCTGGCTCTATCAACAGGTGCGTCCTGGGTAGTGTGTGAAGGCATCCACAAGCCAGGGAGGGTCAGGGTTAGGCCACTGTCCCCTGCCCCATGTCCCCTGAGTACTTGTCCACCACGGGCAGGAGGGGTAGCTCAGAGCTGGACAGCCGGGCATCTCCTATAGGACACAGCCAGCTACCTGACCACAGGGGCAGCTGCAGAGAAGGGACAACATGGGGAGCAGGCTGGGAGGACTTCCTGGGGGAGTTGGCACCAAGGCATCAGGGAAACAGCCTGAAGGAAGTAAACAGGTGCTTCCGTGCTGCCTGACGCCCACAGCCAGGTATAAAGGCTGAGGGAGGGAGGGATCCCAGCACACCACCTCCACCCTCACCCTCCACAGCACCCAGCACCCAGCACCCAGCACCCAGCATGTGTCACACCAGCTGCTCCTCAGGCTGCCAGCCCTCCTGCTGTGTGTCCAGCCCCTGCCAGGCGTCCTGCTGTGTCCCCGTGAGCTGCAGGCCCCTCCAGTGTGTGGTGCCCTCCTGCCAGTCCTGCTGCCAGTCCTCTGGGTGCTGCCAGTCCTCTGGGTGCTGCCAGCCCTGCTCCCAGTCCTCTGGGTGCTGCCAGCCCTCCATGCTCTGCAGCCCCGTGCCCTGTGCCCCCTCTTCCTGCTGTGTGTCCAGCCCCTGCCAGGCGTCCTGCTGCGTCCCCGTGAGCGGCAGGCCGGTGCTGTGTGTGGTGCCCTCCTGCCAGTCCTCTGGGTGCTGCCAGCCCTCCCTGCTCTGCAGCCCTGCACCCTGTGCCTCCTCCTCCTGCTGTGTGTCCAGCCCCTGCCAGTCCTCCTGCCAGTCCTCCGGGTGCTGCCAGCCATCCCGCTCTGCCCTGCTCTGCAAGCCCGTGTCCTGCGTGACCCCCTCCTGCTGCTGAGCCTGGGGTCCCCTCGGTGGGGTGAGGAGCTGAGGCTCTGAGCCGCGACCAGGCAGCTGACCCTCGTCCTCCCGGCCCCCTGATCTGCTGGACCACAGGGTCTCCCCCAGCCTGTAGTGAGACTCGGCCCCCAGAGCCCCTTGTCCTGACCCTGGGCATCCCCAGGGCCCCTTGCCTGCGGGTGGGGACGGTCAGCCCAGCGTCCCCCAGCTCAGGATGCAATAAACATGGGTCCAGCTCAGCCTGTGTGCATGGCTCTCCTTGTGGGGCGGGTGGGGCTGGGGAATGCGTGTCCGGCTCTGGGGGCGTGGGCATCACTGCCAGCAGGTGGACGCGAGTCCATGGGAGGCGACCTCAGAGGGACTGAAGTCACATCAGGACCTGAGTGGGGGACATACACAGGGACATGGGACGCCTTCCACCACAGATTGGGGGTGTCCTCACCCCTGCTGACCAGGGGCCGCTGAACACACGAGCTTCACATGTCCCCAGCAGCTACCCCATCTGAGCGCAGACATGTAGGAGCAGGCCTGCTGGACAGATGGGGACTGTGTCCCTGACCCTGTGTCCTCATGTCCTTGTGTCCCTATGTCCTTGTGTCCCCATGTACCTGTGTCCTTGTGTCCTCATGACCTGTGTCCTCATGTCCCCTGTCCCCATGTCCTTGTGTCCCCTTGTCCCTGTGTCCCCATGTCCTTGTGTCCCCATGACCCCCTGTCCCTGTGTCCCCACATCCTTGAGTCCCCATATCCCTGTGTCCCCATGTCTGGCTGGGCTGGGCTAGGGCACACATGCCTTCTGGGGCTCAGCTCTCAGGCGCTGTTGCCTGGTCGGGTGCAGGTCAGAGACAGCTGGAGACCTTTGGGTCCTGGAAGGCTCAGGCATATATATATATTTATTAATTATTGGATAGAGACGGAGAGAAATTGAGAGGGGAGAGAGAGGTAGAGAGGGGGAGAGAGTGGTCTGGGAGGTGGTGTAGTGGATAAGGCACTGGACTCTGAAGCATGAGGTCCTGAGTTCAATCCCCAGCAACACATGTACCACAGTGATGTCTAGTTCTCTCTCCTCCTTTCTTTCTCATGAATAAAAAGGAGAGAGAGGGAGAGACAGAGAGACACCTGCAGCCCTATCTCAGCACTCGTGAAGCTTCCCCCCTGCAGGTGGGGACCGGGGGCTTGAACCCGGATCCATGTGCACTGTAGTGTGTGTTCAACCAGGTGCGCTGCTGTCTGGCCCTGTGTTTTCCAGATCCTCTTCCCTCTCAGTGATGGTATAAAAACAAGACTCCTGGTGAAAAACGCTTTGGGTGCTGGTGGAATTGGGGTTCAGAGCCCTCTGAGCATCTCCCTCTGACATTTCTCCCCCTCTGGGAGCAGGGACCAGAATTATTATTTTTTTTAATTTCTTTATTGGGGAATTAATGTTTTACATTCGACAGTAAATACAATAGTTTGTACATGCACAACATTTCTCAGTTTTCCACATAACAATACAACCCCCACTAGGTCCTCTGTCATCCTTCATGGACCTGTATTCTCCCCACCACCCACCCCAGAGTCTTTCACTTGGGGGCAATACGCCAACTCCAGTTCAGGTTCGACTTGTGTTTTCTTTTCTGATCTTGTTTTTCAACTTCTGCCTGAGAGTGAGACCATCCCATATTCATCCTTCTGTTTCTGGCTTATTTCACTCAACATGATTTTTTCAAGGTCCATCCAAGATCGGCTGAAAACGGTGAAGTCACCCTTTTTTACAGCTGAGTAGTATTCCATTGTGTATATAGACCACAACTTGCTCAGCCGCTCATCTGTTGTTGGACACCTGGGTTGCGTCCAGATTTTGGCTATTACACATTGTGCTGCCAAGAACATATGTGCACACAGATCTTTTTGGATGGATGTGTTGGGTTTCTTAGGATCTATCCCCAGGAGAGGAATTGCAGGGTCATAGGGTAGGTCCATTTCTAGCCTTCTGAGAGTCTCCAGACTGTTCTCCACAGAGGTTGGACCCATTGACATTCCCACCAGCAGTGCAGGAGGGTTCCTTTGACCCCACACCCTCTCCAGCATTTGCTGCTGTGACCTTTTCTGATGTCTGACATTCTCACAGGAGTGAAGTGGTATCTCATTGTTGTCTTGATTTGCATTTCTCTGACAATCAGAGACTTGGAGCATTTTTTCATGTGTTTCTCGGCCTTTTGGATCTCTTCTGTGGTGAATATTCTGTCCAAGTCCTCCCCCCATTTTTGGATGGGGTTATTTGTTGTCTTGTTGTTGAGTCTGACAAGCTCTTTATATATGTTGGTTATTAAACTCTTATCTGATGTATGGCATGTAAAGGTCTTCTCCCATTCTGTGAGGGGTCTCTTGGTTTGGGTAGTGGTTTCTTTTGCTGTGCAGAAGCTTTTTAATTTGATGCAGTCCCATAGGTTTATACTTGCCTTAGTCTTCTTTGTAATTAGACTCGTTTCATTGAAGATGTCTTTGAAATTTATGCGGAAAAGAGTTCTGCCAATATTTTCCTCTAAGTATCTGATAGTTTGTGGTCTAACATCCAAGTCCTTGGTCCACTTGGAATTTACTTTTGTATTTGGTGAAATTTCAGTTTCATTTTTCTGCAGGTTTCAGCCCATTTTTTCCAACACCATTTGTTGAAGAGACTCTGGTTTCCCCATTTAATAGTCTGGGCATGTTTGTCAAAGATTAGATGTTCATAGGTGTGGGGCCTCATTTCTGGGCTCTCAATTCTATTCCACTGGTCAGTGTGTCTATTCATGTTCCAGTACCAAGCAGTTTTTATTACAACGTCCCTGTAATACAATTTGAGATCTGGGAGTGTGATGCCTCTGGTTCTGTTCTTTCTTCTCAGTATTGTTTTGGCAATTCTAGGTCTTTTCTGTTTCCAGATAACATTTGTAGCAATTTTTCTATTCTCCTAAAAAATGTGCTTGGGATCTTGATGGGGATAGCATTAAATTTGTAGATGGCTCTGGGTAATATATTCATTTTGATGATGTTAATTCTTCCAACCCATGAACATGGAATATCTTTCCACTTCTTTGTGTCTTTTTCAATTTCCTTGAGTAGTGACTCATAATTTTCAGTGTACAAGTCTTTCACTTCTTTGGTTAGGTTTACTCCTAGATATTTTATTGTTTGTGTTGCTATAGTAAAAAGGAATTGATTTCTGGATTTCAACTTCTTCTGACTTAGTGTTTGCATAGAGGAATGTCACTGACTTTTGAATGTTAATTTTGTAGCCTGACACCTTACTGTATTGCCTGATGATTTCCAAAAGCTTCTTGCTGTTGTCCTTAGGTTTTTCCATGTATACTATCATGCCATCTGCAAATAGGGAGAGTTTGACTTCTTCTCTTCCAATCTGTATGCCTTTAATTCCTTGCTCCTGCCTGATTGCTATGGCAAGAACTTCCAACACTATGTTGAATAGTAATGGTGATAGTGGGCAGCCCTGTCTAGTACCTGATCTGAGTGGAAGTGCTTCCAGTTTTTCACCATTGGGTATGATGTTGGCTGTAGGTTTGCTATATATAGACTCCACTATCTTCAGGAATTTTCCATCTATTCCCATTTTTTGTAGTGTTTTGATCATAAAGGGATGTTGTATTTTGTCAAAGGCTTTCTCTGCATCTATTGATATGACCATGTGGTTTTTGGTCTTGCTTTTGTTGATGTGGTGGATCACGTTGATTGATTTACGTATATTAAACCAACCTTGCAGGCCTGGGATAAACCCCACTTGGTCATGATGAACAATCTTTTTGATATACTGCTGTATCCGGTTGGCTAGAATTTTGTTCAATATTTTCGCATCTATGTTCATCAGAGATATTGGTCTGTAGTTTTCTTTTTTGGTTGTGTCCCTGTCTGCTTTTGGTATCAGGGTGATGTTGGCTTCATAGAAGCTGGCAGGGAGTATTCCAGTGTCTTCAATCTTCTGGAAGACTTTTAAAAGTAGAGGTATTAGTTCTTCTCTGAAGGTTTTGTAGAATTCATTTGTAAAACCATCCGGTCCAGGACTTTTATTTTTGGGAAGGTTTTTGATATCTGTTTCAGTTTCTTTAGCTGTGATGGGCCTGTTCATGTTATCCACTTCCTCTTTACTTAATTTTGGAAGTTGGTAGGTATCTAGGAAATCGTCCATTTCTTCCAGGTTCTCTAGCTTGGTGGCATATAGTTGTTCATAGAAGCCTCGCATGACATGTGAAATTTCTGCAGTGTCTGTTGTGGTATCTCCTTTTTTATTTACCATCTGATTTATTTGGGTCTTATCCATTTTGTCTTGTGAGTCTGGCTAAAGGTTTGTCGATTTTGTTCACTCTTTCGAAGAACCAACATTTACTTTCGTTGATCTTTTGTATGGTTTTCCTATTCTCAATGTTATTTATTTCTGCCCTAACTTTAGTGATTTCTGTCCTTCTGGTTGCTTTAGGGTTCCTTTGTTGTTCTTCTTCTAGGTCTTTAAGATGTGCAATCAGGCTGTTTATTTGTGCTTTGTCTTGTTTCCTAATGTGTGCTTGTATAGCTATGAACTTCCCTCTTAGGACTGCTTTAGCTGTGTCCCAAATATTTTGATAGCTTGTGTCTTCATTTTCACTGAACTCTCAAAACATTTTGATTTCTTCCTTTATTTCCTCTTTGACCCAGAAGTTGTTAAGGAGTGTACTGTTGAGCTTCCACATTTTGGGACTATTACTTATCTTTTGTTGATTGTTAGGTGTTAGTTTAATTCCACTGTGGTCTGAGAAGATGCCTGGGATGATTTCAGTGCTCTTGAGTTTGCTGATGCTGTCTTTGTGGCCTAACATATGGTCTGTCCTTGAGAATGACCCATGTGGACTTGAGTAGAATGTGTATTCCAGTTTCTTGGGGTGAATGACTCTGAAAATGTCTAATAGTTCTAGTTTATCTATCTCTTCATTTAGCTCCCTCATGTCTTCACTGATTCTCTGCCTGGATGGTCTGTCAAGTTGAGAGAGTGGGGTGTTGAAGTCCCCTACTATGACTGTGTTGCTGTCAATATATTGCTGTAGCTCTTTCAGTAGACGCTTGATGTATTTAGATGGCTTCTCATTGGGTGCATAGACGTTAATAATTGTGAAGTCCTCTTGATTGACTGATCCACTGAGCATTAAGTAGTGTCCATCCCTATCTTTTTAAATTTTATCTATTTTAAAGTCTATCATGTCAGATATGAGAATAGCTGATCCTGCCCTTTTTTGTGGACCATTGGCTTGTACGATAGTTTTCCATCCTTTCACTTTGAGTCTGTGTTTTTCTTGTTGAGTTAGGTGGGTTTCCTGTAGACAACATATTGTTGGGTTGTGTTTTCTGATCCATCTTCCTACTCTGTGCCTTTTAATAGGTGAATTCAGGCCACTGAAATTTATTGATATCAAAGATTGAAGATTTTTAAAAAATTTCTTTATTGGGGAATTAATGTTTTACATTCAACAGTAAATACAATAGTTTGTACATGCAAAACATTCCCTAGTTTCCCATATAACAATACAACCCCCACTAGGTCCTCTGTTGTTGGTCTGCTTCTAAATTCTGCTTCTAAGACCCCTTCTGTTGCATTGCTTGTGGTCTGTTTACATCATCATTATTTTGTTCGCACTGGTTTAATCCCCACTGGTTTGCACCCTTTTTCCTTCTCCCCACCCCCTATCCTACATACTTCCTCTTCCTGACACTTCCACCTCAGGAGATATAAAGGACAGTATTTACTTTTTTTTTAATTTTTTATTTTATTTTATTTTATTTTATTTATTCCCTTTTGTTGCCCTTGTTGTTTTATTGTTGTAGTTATTATTATTGTTGTTGTCGTCATTGTTGGATAGGACAGAGAGAAATGGAGAGAGATGGGGAAGGCAGAGAGGAGGAGAGAAAGACAGACACCTGCAGACCTGCTTCACCGCCTGTGAAGTGACTCCCCTGCAGGTGGGGAGCCGGGGCTCGAACTGGGATCCTTATGCCGGTCCTTGTGCTTTGCGCCACCTGCGCTTAACCCGCTGCGCTACAGCCCGACTCCCAGGACAGTATATTCTAATGAACAGAGATTAGATTGTTGAACTGTATCCCCGCTCATCAGTAAAGATTGAACTGCGTTCTCAGCTCATCCACGAGTCCCTGGTCATCTCTCTCACACCTGAGAAGCTAGCCCAGTATCTGGCGCCTGGAACAGTGACACACAGACCTAAGAAGACCAGATAAGTGAAGCCGCTTGGCTACCCATCCGCCATGGCCTGCCTTTCTACTTATGAAGAGGTTTCCCAAAGCCTCTACTCTTTCTTCATGAGACAGTTTCTCTGTCTCTGGAACATTTTGCTCCGGCCCACACTTTGGTTCCTTATGACCGTGATGGTAGAGCTTGGGAGATACGTGGAGATTTCCCCTGGGACTTTCTGGACCCCCTCTTCCATGTTTCCTGTGGAGAAGGATTACTCTAGCTTGAAGAGCATTCTCCAGTACCCTAGCAGTTCCCAAAAATGGAGACACGTGGTTAGTTCTACCCTCCTGGTTCGATTCTTTCTTTGATGGGAAGACTTTTTTTTTTAAAAATGGGTGCCTGCAGCAATCCAGCAGGAACCGTCAGAAGCACCCTAAATGGAATTTCGAGGAGCTTTTTGGACTAGGACGTCCTCCGGGGACTCATGATGCTACATGGTGAGATCTGGATAATCTGGTTCAAGGTGAAAGAAGCAAAAACTGCCTACCGCTTTTCTCTCGATTCCCCCCTCATTGTTCTCTCTGAATAGCTTAAGTTTACTGTCTGCTTTCAGTTGCGTTTCCTAAGAGAGTGATTTGAATGACTGAATTTTTGTATGACATTGACTTTAAAAAAATGCTGGATGCAGCCATGATTTCTAGAGACATCCAGAAACAGTCCAAAAAAAAATTTTTTTTTCATCTTTTGATTTTTTACGTCTTTGAAACGTTTAATCCTGAAAACTGTCTGAGTATGGGCAGGGTAGATAGCACAATGGTTATGTTAATTATTGTCATGCTTGAGGCTTCTAACCATGGTTCTTTTATTGAGTTTAAACTGTTTAAACAACCTTAAAATCATACTAGAAAGGACTTCCAATTATAATGGAGTTATCAATTATAGTAAACTTCTAATCTGCTACAAGTTTTGTTTGACAAGTAAGTGAATTTCAGCTGTCAAGTCTTCACATGAAAAAGCATCTGCTCAAATGGAATCCCTGGAAATCATTTGGACCCCTGTTCTCTAACATTGCCCACAAGATGGCATGACTACAGCAGCCCCCCCTCCAGAAACCAATGATGTGACCTGGCACGACCGGAAGAAACAGATTCACAGACTCCAAAGCTCACTCTCTACAGAAAAGTGGAATGACAGTGGTTGACCTTCCCCATAGAGACAGATGTGCAGCGTTTCATCCCCTGGCATTTCTTCCGTGGTCATCTGCTTTGGGCTGACACTTCTATTGGACTTACTGGTACACCTCTTGGACACTTTACACAACTTTACAGCAGCTTCCCTTTATGCTGCTGGGTTTATCAAAGACTGACTGCTGCAGTCCATGGACTTTGCAACCATCTGCCTTGGGACTCTATAGGCCATGTCCCCTCACCTGCAGGACCTGTCCCCAGAGTCAGGAAACCCCCCCTCCTTACTAGGTCCTGCCCACAGAGGCAGGAAGTGCCCTTTGAGGCATGAAACGCCCCCAGAGGCAAGAGATGCCCCCAGAGGCAAGAAACGCCCTTTCGTATACTTTCCTTTGAGGCAGGAAATGCCCCTTCAGGCCTCCCCTTGGCATCACACTGGTTCCTGATGCTCTCCTATTTGTTCCTCCATGTCTTATGCCAGTTCTTTTGAAAATGCCTGTACGATATAGGTTTCTGTTCACCCCACACTCCTGATACTATGGCCATTAGTTAAAAAGAAAGGGGGAAATGTTGGTCTGCTTCTAAATTCTGCTTCTAAGACCCCTTCTGTTGCATTGCTTGTGGTCTGTTTACATCATCAGTGTTTTGTTTGCACTGGCTTAATCCCCACTGGCTCGCACCCTTTTTCCTTCTCCCCACCCCCTATCTTACGTACTTCCTCTTCCTGACACTTCCGCCTCAGGAGATATAAAAGGACAGTATTTTCTAATGAACAGAGATTAGATTGTTGAACTGCATCCCTGCTCATCAATAAAGATTGAACTGCGTTCCCAGCTCAGCCATGAATCCCTGGTCGTCTCTCTCCAGCCAGCAAAGCTAGCCCAGCATCTGGCCGAAGCCAGCCTGGCACTCTGTCATCCTTCTTGGACCTGTGTTCTCCCCACCCACCCACCCCAGAGTCTTTTATTTTGGTGCGATATGCCAATTCCATTTCAGGTTCTACTTGTGTTTTCTTTTTGAAAAAAAGATTGAAGATATTTTAACGCCATTCTTGTAGATGTTTAGAGTGTTCTGATATATGGCCTATTTATGGTGGTCTGACCTTTCCGAACTTCTTTCTGGGCAGGCTTGGTGATAGCTGATTCCTTCAACTGTTGCTTGTCTGAGAAGGTTTTGATGCCTCCATCTAGTCTGAATGACAGTCTAGCAGGATACAGTAGTCTTGGTTGAAAGCCTTTCTCACTGAGCACTCAATATATATATATATATATATATATATTTTTTAAGGTAGGCAGATAATATTCTCATTTTATTGAATGATTACTGTCACCAGAGGCCACTATGTCACTATGTACAAAGAAAAGGGAGATTTATTTCTTGGTCTCTTCCTCTTTAAATAAAGTCTTAATGATTTCTTCCTTCTTGGCCTAGAGCCACTCTTCATGGTGCTTTTGTGTTTCCTTGGTCTTAGACTGGCGGGCTTCAGCCTGGTCAGCCAGGAGCTTTTGTGAGAGTGTTGTCTACCTTCAGTTTGTGACTGTGTCCCATGAGAATCCTCTTGTTTTTGAACACGTTTCCCTTCACTTTCAAGTACAGGCTGTGGTACATGTGGCGGTCAATCTTCTTAGACTCACGTTATCTTCTGAGCTGGCAGTGCAGAATTCTCATTTTCCTCATCCAGGTCACCTTCTCGGGCATTCGAGCACTGGCAGTACCTGTTCACTTACTGATACCCACATGACTCCCCTTCCTGCGAGCCAAGGTGTTCTTCCTGCATCGAGCTCGGGAATGCACAGTAACAGGTTTCCTGATGATCAGCCCATCTTTGATCAGTTTCCAATCTGCTGACAGGAATTAGCATTGGTGATTTTATGGGTCATATTGGGATCCAACCAGACCTTCTTTTTGCCACAGTGGAGGAAGCTGGAGGCGAGCCTCTTCTGAAGCCTGAGCATACTCATGGCTGTGGCCACAGCGGTGAAAGGAAAGCCTCGACAGATACCTCACCATTCTCGTCGGGCCTGTGGTGTTTGTGTGGAGAAGTCTGCTGATAATCTGATGGGCTTTCCTCTTTAGGTGACTCTTTGTTTTTCTCTTGCAGCCTTCAGGATCCTTTCTTTATCCTTATTCCTTTCCATTCTAAATATGATGTGTCTTGGTGTCTTTAAGTCTGGGTTAATTTTGTTTGGGACCCTTTGCACTTCTTGAACCTTTATGTCTTTGATGTTGTCTAGACTAGAGAAGTTTCCAACTATTATGCCCTGAGGAATGCTTTCTTCCCCTCCCTCTCTTTCTTCCTCTGGTAAGCCAATAATGCGTATATTGTTTCTTTTGAAGTCATCCCATAGGTCTCTGTTGTTGTTTTCAGCATCTCTTAATCTCTTTTTGAGATCTCTTACTTCTTTTTAGTTGTCTCTAATTCATCCTCGCTCTTGCTAATTCTGTCTTCAGCCTCATTGATTCTATTCTCTCTGCCCTCTACTGTTTTCTGGAGTTCATCTATTTTGTTCCCCGTTCTGATACTGTTCTAGCTTGTTCA